>NC_083335.1:60859464-61095485 GCF_963455315.2 Globicephala melas
TTGGTTATTCGGGGTCTTTTGTGTTTCCATACAAATTGTGAAAAATTTTGTTCTACTTCTGTGAAAAATGCCAGTGGTAGCTTGATAGGGATTGCACTGAATCTATAGATTGCTTTGAGTAGTAGAGTCATTTTCACAATATTGATTCTTCCAATCCAAGAACATGGTATACCTCTCCATCTATTTGTATCATCTTTAAATCCTTTCATCAGTTTCTTATAATTTTCTGCATACAGTTCTTTTGTCTCCTTAGGTAGGTTTATTCCTAGATATTTTATTCTTTTTGTTGCAATGGTAAATGGGAGTGTTTTCTTGATTTCACTTTCAGATTTTTCATCATTAGTGTATAGGAATGCGAAAGATTTCTGTGCATTAATTTTGGATCCTGCAACTTTACCAAATTCATTGATTAGCTCTAGTACTTTTCTGGTAGCATCTTTAGGATTTGCTATGTATAGTATCATGTCATCTGCAAACAGTGACAGATATACTTCTTCTTTTCTGATTTGGATTCCTTTTATTTCCTTTTCTTCTCTGATTACTGTGGCTAAAACTTCCAAAGCTATGTTGAATAAGAGCAGTAAGAGTGGGCAACCTTGTCTTGTTCTTGATCTTCGTGGAAATGCTTTCAGTTTTTCACCATTGAGTATGATGTTGGCTTTGGGCTTGTCATATATGGCACTTATTATGTTGAGGAAAGTTCCCTCTATGCCTACTTTCTGCAAGGTTTTTATCATAAATGGGTGTTGAATTTTGTCAAAAGCTTTCTCTGCATCTATTGAGATGATCTTATGGTTTTTCTCCTTCAATTTGTTAATATGGTTTATCATATTGATAGATTTGCATATATTGAAGAATCCTTGCATTCCTGAAATAAACCCCACTTGATCGTGGTGATCCTTTTAATGTTCTGTTGGATTCTGTTTGCTAGTATTTTGTTGACGATTTTTGCATCTGTGTTCATCAGTGATATTGGTCTGTAGTTTTCTTTCTTGTGACATCCTTGTCTGGTTTTGGTGTCAAGGTGATGGTGGCCTCGTAGAAGGAATTTGGGAGTGGTCCTCCTTCTGCTATATTTTGGAAGAGTTTGAGAAGGATAGGTGTTAGCTCTTCTCTAAATGTTTGATAGAATTCGCCTGTAAAGCCATCTGGTCCTGGGCTTTTCTTTGTTGGAAGATTTTTAATCACAGTTTCAATTTCAGTGCTTGTGACTGGTCTGTTCATATTTTCTATTTCTTCCTGATTCAGTCTTGGCAGGTTGTGCCTTTCTAAGAATTTGTCCATTTCTTCCAGATTGTCCATTTTATTGGCATACAGTTTCTTGTAGTAATCTCTCATGTTCTTTTTTATTTCTGTTGTGTCAGTTGTTACTTCTCCTTTTTCATTTCTAATTTTATTGATTTGAGTCTTTTCCCTTTTTTTCTTGACGAGTCTGGCTAATGGTTTATCAATTTTGTTTATCTTCTCAAAGAACCAGCTTTTAGTTTAATTGATCTTTGCTATTGTTTCCTTCATTTCTTTTTCATTTATTTCTGATGTGATTTTTATGATTTCTTTCCTTCTACTAACTTCGGGGTTCTTTTTTCCTTCTTTCGCTAATTGCTTGAGGTGCAAGGTTAGGTTGTTTATTCGAGATTTTTCCTGCTTCTTAAGGTGGGCTTGTATTGCTCTAAACTTCCCTCTTAGAACTGATTTTGCTGCATCCCATAGGTTTTGGGTCATTTGGTCTCCATTGTCATTTGTTTCTAGGTGTTTTTTAATTTCCTATTTGATTTCTTCACTGATTGCTTTGTTATTAAGTAGTGTATTGTTTAGCCTCCATGTGTTTGTATATTTTACAGATCTTTTCCGGTAATTGATATCTAGTCTCATGGCATTGTTGCCGGAAAAGATACTTGGCGTAATTTCAATTTTCTTAAATTTACCAAGGCTTGATTTGTGACTCAAGATATGATCTATCCTGGAGAATGTTCATGAGCACTTGAGAAAAATGTATATTCTGTTGTTTTAGGATGGAGTGTCCTATAAATATCAATTAAGTCCATCTTGTTTAATGTATCATTTAAAGCTTGTGTTTCCTTATTTATTTTCATTTTGGATG
Source organism: Globicephala melas (assembly GCF_963455315.2). Lineage (NCBI taxonomy): Eukaryota > Metazoa > Chordata > Mammalia > Artiodactyla > Delphinidae > Globicephala > Globicephala melas. The sequence goes on from NC_083335.1 coordinate 60,861,566, forward strand.
ATCTGTCCATTGGTGAAAGTGGCGTGTTAAAGTCCCCTACTATGAATGTGTTACTGTCAATTTCCCCTTTTATGGCTGTTAGTTTTTGCCTTATGTATTGAGGTGCTCCTATATTGGGTGCATAAATATTTACAATTGTTATATCTTCTTGGATCGATCCCTTGATCATTATGTAGTGTCCTTCTTTGTCTCTTCTAATAGTCTTTATTTTAAAGGCTATTTTGTCTGATAAGAGAATTGCTACTCCAGCTTTCCTTTGGTTTCCATTTGCATGGAATACCATTTTCCATCCCCTTATTTTCAGTATGTATGTGTCTCTAGGTCTGAAGTGGGTCTCTTGTAGACAGCATATATATGGGTCTTGTTTTTGTATCCATTCAGCCAATCTGTGTCTTTTGGTGGGAGCATTTAGTCCATTTACATTTAAGGCAATTATCGATATGTATGTTCCTATTCCCATTTTCTAAATTGTTTTAGGTTCGTTTTTATAGGTCTTTTCCTTCTCTGTGTTTCTTGTCTAGAGAAGTTCCTTTAGCATTTGTTGTAAAGCTGGTTTGGTGGTGCTGAACTCTCTCAGCTTTTGCTTGTCTGTAAAGGTTTTAATTTCTCTATCAAATCTGAATGAGATCCTTGCTGGGTAGAGTAATCTTGGTTGCAGGTTTTTCTCCTTCATCACTTTGTGTATGTCCTGCCACTCCCTTCTGGCTTGCAGAGTTTCTGCTGAGAGATCAGCTGTTAACCTTATGGGGATTGCCTTGTGTGTTATTTGTTGTTTTTCCCTTGCTGCTTTCAGTATACTTTCTTTGTATTTAATTTTTGACAGTTTGATTAATATGTGTCTTGGTGTATTTGTCCTTGGATTTATCGTGTATGGGACTCTCTGTGCTTCCTGGACGTGATTAACTATTTCCTTTCCCATATTAGGGAACTTTTCAACTATGATCTCTTCAAATATTTTCTCAGTCCCTTTCTTTTTCTCTTCCTCTTTTGGAACCCCTATAATTCAAACGTTGGTGCATTTAATGTTGTCCCAGAGGTCTCTGAGATGGTCCTCAGTTCTTTTCATTCTTTTTTCTTTTTTCTGTGCTGCAGTAGTTATTTCCACTATTTTATCTTCCAGGTCACTTATCCGTTCTTCTGCCTCAGTTATTCTGCTATTGATCCCATCTAGAGTATTTTTAATTTCATTTATTGTGTTGTTCATCGTTGTTTGTTTCATCTTTATTTCTTCTAGGTCCTTGTTAAATGTTTCTTGCATTTTGTCCATTCTATTTCCAAGATTTAGGATCATCCTTACTATCATTATTCTGAATTATTTTTCAGGCAGATTGCCTATTTACGCTTCATTTGTTAGGTCTGGTGGATTTTTATCTTGCTCCTTCATCTGCTGTGTGTTTTTCTGTCTTCTCATTTTGCTTATCTTACTGTGTTTTGCATCTCCTTTTTGCAGGCTTCAGGTTCGTAGTTCCCGTTTTTTTTCATGTCTGTCTCCAGTGTCTGAGGTTGGTTTAGTGGGTTGTGTAGGCTTCCTGGTGGAGGGTACTAATGCCTGTTTTGTGGTGGTTGAGGCTGGATCTTGTCTCTCTAGTGGGCAGGTCCACGTCTGGTGGTGTGTTTTGAGGTGTCTGTGGACTTATTATGATTTTAGGCAGCCTCTCTGCTAATAGGTGGTGTTGTGTTCCTGTTTTGCTAGTTGTTTGGCATAGGTTGTCCAGCACTGTAGCTTGCTGTTCGTTGAGTGAAGCTGGGTGCTGGTGTTAAGATGGAGGTCTCTGGGAGATTTTCACCATTTGATATTATGTGGAGCTGGGAGGTCTCTTGTTGACTAGTGTCCTGAAGTTGGCTCTCCCACCTCAGAGGCAGAGCCCTGACACCTGGCTGGAGCACCAAGAGCCTTTCATCCACATGGCTCAGAATAAAAGGGAGAAAAATTAGAAAGAATTTGTAGAAATAGGAAGAAAGAAACAAAGAAAGAAAGAAAGGATGTAAGGAAGGAAGGAAGGAAGGAAGGAAGAAAGAAAGAAAGAAAGAAAGAAAGAAACAAAGAAACAAAGAAAGAAACAAAGAAAGAAGGAAATAAGGCAAGAAGGAAAGAAAGAAGGGTGGGATGGAGGGAGGAAGGAAGGAAGGAGGGAAGGAGGAAAAAAGACAGAAAGAAAGAAGATACAGTAAAATAAAGTATAATAAAATTATTGAATTTAAAAATAATTATTTAAAAAAAAAATAGGGACGGATAGAACTTTAGGACAAATGGTGGAAGGAAAGCTATACAGACAAAATCTCACCCAGAAGCATACACCTACACCCTCACAAAAAGAGGTAAAGGGAAAAAAAATCATAAATCTTGCTCTCAAAGTCCACCTCCTCAATTTGGGATGATTCATTGTCTAAAGGAGGGAAGGAAGGAAAGAAAGAAAGAAAGAGAGAAGGAAAGAAAGAAAGAAAGAAAGAAAGAAAGAAAGAAAGAAAGAAAGAAAGAAAGAAAGAAAGGAAGGAAGGAAGGAAGAAAGAAAGAAAGAAAAGTATAATAAAGTAATTAAAATTAATTATTAAGAAAAAAATTAAAAGAAAAAAAAACAATGGATGGTTAGAACCCTAGGACAAATGGTGGAAGCAAAGCTATACAGACAAAATCTCACACAGAAGCATACACATACACATTCACAAAAAGAGGAAAAGGGGAAAAAATCATAGATCTTGCTCTCAAAGTCTACCTCCTCAATTTGGGATGATTCGTTGTCTATTCATGTATTCCACAGATGCAGGGTACATCAAGTTGATTGTGGAGATTTACTCCACTGTTTCTGAGGCTGCTGCGAGAGATTTCCCTTTCTCTTCTTTGTTCTCACAGCACACAGGGGTTCAACTTTGGATTTGGCTCTGCCTCTGCCTCTAGGTCGCTGGAGGGCGTCTCATGTTTGCTCAGACAGGACGAGGTTAAAGGAGCCACTGATTCGGGGGCTCTGGCACTCTCAGGCTGGAGGGAGGGAGGGGCACAGTGTGCAGGGTGGGCCTGCGGTGGCAGAGGCTGGCATGACGTTGCACCAGCCTGAGGCCCGCCGTGCGTTCTCCCGGGGAAGTTGTTCCTGGATCCCAGGAACCTGGCAGTGGCAGGCTGCACAGGCTCCCCGGAAGGGGAGTATGGATAGTGACCTGTGCTCGCACACAGACCCCTTGGTGGCGGCAGCAGCCGCCTTAGCATCTCTCGCCCATCTCTGCGGTCTGCGCTTTTAGCCTCGGCTCGTGCCTGTCCCTGGGGTCCACGCTTTACGCCGTGGCTCGCACCCGTCTCTGGGGTCTGTGCTTTTAGCCGCGGCTCGCACCCGTCTCTGGAGTCCCTTTAAGCAGCACTCTTAAACCCCTCTCCTCGCACACCAGGAAACAAAGAGGGAAGAAAATGTCTCTTGCCTCTTTGGCAGGTGCAGACATTTCTCCGGACTCCCTCCCAGCTAGCCGTGCTGCACTAACCCCTTCAGGCTGTGTTCAAGCCACCAACCCCAGTCCTCTCCCTGCGCTCCGACTGAAGCCCGAGGCTCAACTCCCATCCCCGCCCACCCCGGCGGGTGAGCAGACAAGCCTCTCGGGCTGGTGAGTGCCGGTCGGCACCGATCCTCTGTGCGGGAATCTCCTCGCTTTGTCCTCCGCACCCCTGTTGCTGTGCTTTCCTCCACGGCTCTGAAGCTTCCCCCTCTGCCTCCTGCATTCTCCGCCCACGAAGGGGCTTCCTAGTGTGTGGAAACCTTTCCTCCTTCACAGCTCCCTCCCACTGGTGCAGGTCCCGTCTCCATTCTTTTGTCTCTGTTTTTTCGTTTTTTTCTTTTGCCCTACCCAGGTACGTTGGGGGTTTCTTGCCTTTTGGGAGGTGAGGTCTTCTGCCAGCATTCAGTATGTGTTCTGTAGGAGTTGTTCCACGTGTAGATGTATTTTTGGTGTATCTGTGGGGAGGAAGATGATCTCCGCGTCTTACTCTTCTGCCATCTTCCTCCTGCACTCCAGATATTTTTTTTAATTTAAAAAATAAGAAGGAAGAAAGGGAGGGTGGGAGACAAAATAAGAATAGAAGGAAGGAGAGAAGAAAGAAAAGAAAAGGAAAATGAGAGACAAAATGAGAGAGAGGGAGAGAGAGAAAGAGAGAGAGACCAACCCATATGGAGCATTTTTCACAATCCTCAAAAGAATGTGTAATATAAAACTGCAATAGATCTGATTTTTCTGAAATATTGTTTAAAATAATGATATATGATCTACAAAGAGCCAAGTGTGTGTGCTTTATGCTTACCTTGACCATTTACTTGAAAAATGAAATAATTAGAACTTCTGCACCTGAAATAATTAACATTCCCTTTTTCACTACCAAGACAGATTCATCATGTCATTTCTATTAGTTCTACTCTCTGTAACCAATAAAACTAGTCATGGATACTCAGATCAGTAGTTAGACTAAGGTAGTAAATGTATTGCTGCATCTTTAAAACATGACAGAGGTTGATAGTAGGGCTTACTACATATGCTGCACCATCAACATTACATTTTTTCCTAAAGACAATGATCTTTATTAAATCTGGTAAGAAGAATAGAGATGTAGATGTAGGGGGTGCAGGTAGAGGGAAAGTAACAGATTAGAAGAATGAAGGTAATGAAAATGGAATGATAGAAACTTCTAGTATGTTTCAGTACAATATCTGGCTTAGAGAATTAAAGTAGCAAATTATAGAAAGCAGTTGTCATGATACAGCAAAGAAGTAGATTAGTGTAAATATGCAGTTAGTCAGTCATAAGACTTTCTAGTGTGTGGTTCCCAGGGATACAAGGGCTGAAATCTAGTGCTGACCTGACTTGCATAAATAAGTAGCTTAAGATGATAAGAAATGTAGGAATCTAAAATAATTAATAAATAAAATGTGTTAATTAGTTTTAATTGGCAACAGAAAATACCGGAAAATGAAATATCAATACCCTTAAAATTCTTTTTCAAGTAACCAGGAAACAGAAAGCTAATTGTAAAATAATTAATGTTTTATGCTCACTAGCCTAACTAGGTAGTCCTCCTTCCCCATTCTGACCACCTAGTTCACAGAGTTACTCAGTTTCTTCCTTTTTCTTTTCCCACATCCAACTGGTGCTGGCTTTTCCCCATCAGTGTCAGAGAGGGAGGCTGAAAACATTTGTTCAGGAATAATTTCTGAGCAAATGAAATGTTGACTGAGAGATTGTTCCCAGACTAATAGGAATTGGGTGTGTTAAAGATAGCCAAAATTCTATTACTATAATAGAAATAAACATTTCATGCATGCACATGTATGTTTATGTGTGTGTATCATTAGTGAAGACTATATGTGTGACAATATTGAGGCCTAAACATAAAACTATGTTTAGAATCATGATCTGAAAACTTAGAATTTAAATTTTTATTTGTGAAATCCCATTGTATGAAAATTAGGATCAAGCCAGAACCACAGTGGGAGACAGAGCAGGAGCCATGAGCTGGGCTGTGTTGGCACCCACAGGAGCTCACTGCATTGGGGCTGGGCCTGGAAGAACTGAATGTGCTGGAGCCACAACCACAGATAAAGGCACCACTTGCTCCCAGGCCACCATGCTATCAGGCTCTGCCTTGGATTATTTGAAAAATGATTGTTCTGCCTTGTACACTTTGATGGTAGAGCAAAAATATTTTACTTGATTCTCAAAATTCCCTCCAAATCTTCATACTCTGAGATTCATATGGTCATCACACTCTTTTTATATTACAAATTAAGAAACAATGATGCTCACATCTCAAGGTCTCCCATTCATTAAACTGTATTCCATTTGAGGTTTTTCGGAGTCAAGCCAATGCACTTCACTGTCACTTAATGAATAAAACTGTCTAGCATCACACAGAAGTGCATAAAGTATGACTAAAATGATTGTTTATTTAAAATGCATAAACTCTGTCAGAAGCCAGTCTTAAGATGGCAGAGTAGAAGGATGTGAACTCACCTCATCTTATGAAAACACCAAAACTACAACTAACTGCTGAACAAGCATTGGCAAAAATCACTGGAACCTACCAAAAGAGATACCCTACATCCAAAGACAAAGAAGAAGCCACAACAAGAGGGCAGGAGTGACACAATCACAATAAAAACAAATCCCATATTCACCAGGTGGGTGATACACAAACTGGAAAATAATTATACCACAGAAGTTCTCCCATAGGAGTGAAAATTCTGAGCCCCACATCAGGCTTTCCAGCCCGGGGATCTGGCAATGGGAAGAAGAGGCCCCAGAGAATCTGGCTTTGAAGGCCAGTGGGGTATGATCACAGGAATTCCACAGGACTGGGGGAAACAGAAACTCCACTCTTGGATGGTGCACACAGGGTGTTGTGCACACAAGGATCAGGGAAAAAAGATGGGACCTCATAGGAGACTGGGAAAGACCCAACTGCTCATATTGGAGGGCCTCCTGCTGGAGGTGGGGGGTGACTGTGGCACACTGTGGGGACAAAGACATTGGTGGTGGGAGTTCTGGGGAGTACTCATTGGAGTAAGCCTTCCTGGAGGTCACCATTTTCTCACCAAGACCTGGCCTCATCCAACATATTATAGGCTCCAGTGCTGGGATGCCTCAAGCCAAACACCCAACAGGGCAGGAACACAGCAGACAGGCTTCTTACACTCTTCCTGAGCACACAGCTGCCTGATAAGCACAGCCTTTGACACAGCCTTCCCCACTAGAGAGACAAGACACAGCTCCACCCACCAATGGGCATAAACCAGTTCTTCCCACCAGGAAACCTGCACAAGCCTCTTTGACAACCTCATCCACTGGGGGAAGACAACAGATGAAAGAAGAACTAGAACACTGCAGCCTGTGGAACAGAAATCGCAATCACAGAAAGTTAGACAAAATGAGATGACAGAGGAATATGTCCCAGATGACGAAACAAGATAAAACCCCAGAAGAAAAACTAAGTAAAATAGAGGTAGGCAATATAACCAGAAAAGAATTCAGAGTAATGATAGTAAAGATGATCCAAGATCTCAGAAAAAGAATGGAAGCACAGATCGAGAAAATACAAGAAATATTTACCAAAGAACTAGAAGAAACTAAAGAACAAACAAAAATAGAAGAACAATAAATTAACGGAAATGAAATAGAGACTAGAAGGAATCAATAGCAACATAACTGAGGCAGAAGAATGGAAAAGTGAGCTGGAAGATAGAATGGTGGAAATCACTGCCACGGAATACAATAAAGAAAAAAGAATGAAAAGAAATGAGGACAGTCTCAGAGTCCTCTGGGACAATATTAAGCACATCAACATTTGCATTATAAGGGTCCCAGAAGGAGAAGAGAGAGAGAAAGGACCTGAGAAAATATTTGAAGTGATAATAGCTGAAAACTTCCCTAACTTGGGAAAGGAAACAGTCACCAAGTCCAGGAAGTGCAGAGAGTCCCAGGGAGGAGAAACCTAAGGAGGAACATGCCAAGACACATAGTAATCAAACTGACAAAAATTAAAGACAAAGAAAAAATCTTAAATTCAACATGGGAAAAGCAACAAATAACATACAAGAGAATTTCCATAAGGTTATCAGCTGATTTCTCAGCAGAAACTCTGCAGGACAGAAGAGAGTGGCATGATATATTTAAAGTAAAGAAAGGGAAGAACCTATAACCAAGAATACCCTACCGAGCAAGGCTCTCATTCAGATTCAATGGAGAAATCAAAAGCTTTACAGACAAGCAAAAGCTAAGAGAATTCAGCACCACCAGACCAGTTTTGCAACAAATGCTAGAAGAACTTTTCTAAGAGGCAAATAAAAGGCTGAAACTAGAAACAAAAAATTAAGAATGGAAATGCTCACTAGTAAAGGCATGCATACAGTAAAGTTAGGAAATAATCCACCCACAAATATGATATCAAAACCAACAATTGTGAGAGAGGAGAGCACAAATGCAGGATACTATAAATGCATTTGAAATTAAGAAACCAGCAACTTAAAACAATCTTGTGTGACTGCTATATCAAAACCTCATGGTAAACATAAACCAAAAATCTACAATAGATACACACACCAAAAAGAAAACAGAATCCAAACACAACTCTAAAGATAGTCAACAGAATACAAGAGAAGAGAACAAAAGAGGAAGGGAAGAAAAAAGACCTACAAAAACAAATCCAAAAGAATTAACAAAATGGCAATAGCTTTTCTTCTGTGAAGAAGCTTCGGGTGGTACTGTTTGCCCTATGCTGCAATACAGAGCAGGCAGCTGAACACTTCCGTACCTCCCAGTGACGCATCCAGCTTTGGCTTCGGCACTTCCAGGCCTTGCATGGGGAGAATCTGGAGGGCAAATATCTGAACTTAGAGGCAGAAGAGAAACTGGCTGAGTGGATGCTGACCCAACGAAAGCAACAGCTATCTGTAAATGAGGAGACCTTGTTCCAGAAGGCCATCAAAATAGGATGCTCTTTAAAGGGGGAGGTGTTAAAATCTCTTATGAGTGGGCTGTACCTTTCATTCTAAGGCATCACCTGACTCCCCATGCTCCATGAGCTGTGGCCCACACTCTACGTAAGGATGTGGCAGAAAATGCAAGACTCTTCATTGAATTTGTACAATGACAAATTCACAACTAGGACTTACACTTGTCTATTATTGTGGCTATTGATGAGATCTCCTTGTTCCTGGATACAAAAGTACTGCGCAGTGATGACTGAAAGGAGAATGCTCTGCAGACAGTGGGCACAGGGGAGGCTTGGTGTGATGTAATGTTGGCCATTGTGGCAGATGGCACTGTCCTCCCTATCCTGGTTTTCTACCAAGGACAGAAGGATCAGCCTGCTAACGTGCCAGACCCTATCGTGCTAGAGGCAAAGGAGACTGGCCACAGTGATGATGAAATCATGGAATTGTGGTCAACCTGAGTGTGGAAGAAGCACACAACTTGCCCACACAGCAAAGGCATGCTTGTGATGGACCGTCATTGCACTCATTTGTCAGAAGAGGTGCTGGCCATGCTTAGTGCCTCTAACACTTTACCTGCAGTTGTCCCAGCAGGCTGTAGCTCCAAAATCCACCATTACATGCATGCATCAAACAAACTGTCAAGAAATTCAGGCACAAAAAGTGGAAGGAGCAGGCTGGGGAAATGGCAGATACTGCATGTGATTCTGATGTCCTGCTTCAACTGGTTCTGGTCTGGCTGGCAGAGGTGCCTGGTGTCATTGGGGACTGTCCAGAGCTAGTTCTGCAGTCCTTCTTTGTAGCCAGCATTCTGCTTGGCCCTGATGGCAACATTAACTCACCTATAAGAAATGCTGACATGTAAGAGGAGCTAATTGCCTCCCTGGAGGAGCAAATGAAGTTGAGTGGGGAACAGTCTGAGGAGCCCTCAGCTTCCACTTCCCGACCCAGGTCATCTCCTGAAGAGACAGTTGAGCCTGAAAGCCTTAACCAGCTCTTTGAGGGTGAAAGCAAGACCGAGTCCTTCTACAGCTTTGAAGAAGCTGACCTAGATCTGAAGGAGATTTTAGTGTTGGGGTCATGTGGGTGGGGTCATGTGGGAGTGTGGAGTGGGGGTAGGAAAGTGTGAGGGAAGGTAGAGGGTAAAGGAATTATACCAGGTGAGGGTATTTGGTTTATATGTTTTTAATTTTATGCCACCACTCCCCCCAGATGTTGACTTATACCTCCCTGTGGATTTGTGGATTATTAGGAAAACTGAGAGTGATAATATCTGAGACAATGAGGTGACCCGGTGGTCATTCACTTCTGCTAAAAACAGGTTTTTGTGACTTTAAAAAAAATTTTCAATCAAGAAAAAGGAAAAAATCCTTCCTGGGCAAATGTTAAATTTTATGTTTCCCCTTTTACCTCAACTGTATCACAGTACATCTGGGTTTTGTTTGTTTTACTGTGTGGCCAAAGTCTTTGGGCATAATGTTATTTAACCATTGTCAATGCGAAGGTGGGAAAGACAAAAATTGTAGCTCACAAACTGAGTTACTATATATATATATGGATAAAAAAGTTGTTTCATTGTGTTCTTAACACTTTTATGTAAAAATGAAAATGGAAAAAAAATCCCACTGAACTCTCTCTTCCTTCTCCTTTCTTTCCTTCCCTCTCTAGAGATGTTGGTTTCTACAGCAATTCTAAATATAAAATGGTGGCTTTAAAAATGCACAAAACCACCTTTAATCATCCAGAATAATGAATAGATTTTTTTCCTCACCATCCTCCCTCCAACAAAAACACAACAAAACCAATATTCCTTGCACTTGTGATCCTTGGCCCTCTTCCTCATTCTCACACCATCACTCTGGACAAAGGATCATAAATGGGTCATTAGCAAGCAAGAGGTACTGAGGTGATCACACAGAACCTTATGGTAGAAGCCATTGCCAGTGTACAGGTCTTCGTCCTACAATCCACAGGGACAGTCCCTGCTTTGTTGAACTTCCTCCTGTTAAGTGGACAGCATACGTGTTCAAGGGATGTGCAAGAAGTTGTTTTGAATTTTAAAAAGACAGACCACTTGTTGAAATCCTGCTTACCCTGTGGCTTTCCCCTATTTCTCTTAATGCTTAAAGAAGAATATTACCTGAAGAAGAAACACATAGGATTGTGCACAAAGAAAATGACATGAATCTTTATTTTTCACTGCCAGCGTCAAAGAAAGAAATTTTTTTCTACAATTTGTATGAGGGAATTTTTTTAATTGTATATACTCATGGCTATAAACTAAAATGTACTGTAATACACAGGGGAAAGGAGCAAAAATCCAGGACAACCTTTCTCACAGCTATATTATCTCTGTCCATCCTGAGGTTTTCTGCATTATTTCCCTCCTATGAGCTAAGCAGGTAAACTGCACAGGCTTGTAAATGGTTCATCTTTAAAATGTACATAAGTGGAACATTTTTAAAAAATGAGGGGAAATTGATTTATAAGCAATGGGATTTTTTTCTAGGTGACCCTATTTGAACAGGATTTCACAGACTGTGAGATGCTCAAGATATGATGGGCCTGGTGGTAGAGGTTTGACGTTTGTTACCACCTGTTTCTCCTCATCTATATTTTTGTGTTTTTAACTCCCAGCACACTATAATATAGTGAACTGGAGTGTTCCTCTCCATAAACAGCTTGGCCAGATTCCTGAACCCATGGTATCTGAAAACTGAACTGAGGGTCCACCTAGGTTTCTCTTCCCCAGCTTTTTGCCTGATGCCATTTTGACAGAATATGGATTTTTGAATCAAAACTTTGCCTTTCAGAAAGTTCAAAAAACTATGGTCAACAATACCTACAATGACAATCCTTTTCATTGGTAGTCTCTGCAGCAGCCTCAGATTTAGCAGAGCTGGGTTCCTGGACTCTTCACAGTGTATGATTTTCCTGATGGGTAATTTTTTAAGGCCATAATACCAACAGTGGATCAGCTGGTTTTGGTCAGGAATTTACCTATGTGGATTCTGCTTAGCAGTAGAAGGAAGTTTTTGCTTTGTTTTGTTTTTAAAAATTCAGTTTAATCAATAAACAAGTACTTATTGACAAAAAGGAAACAATCCCATTTACCATCACGTCAAAAAAGAATAAAATACCTAGGAATAAGCCTACATAAGGAGGCAAAAATATCTGTACTCAGAAAACTATATGATGATGATGAAAGAAATCAAAGATAAAACAAACAGGTGGAAAGATACACCATGTTCTTGGAATGGAAAAATTAATTGCCAAAATGACTATACTACCCAAGGAAATCTACAGATTCAATGCAATTCCTGTCAAATTACCAATGGCATTTTTCACAGAAGTAGAACAAAAAAATCTTAAAATTTGTATGGAGACACAAAAGAACCTGAATAGCCAAAACAATGTTGAGAAAGAAAAACGAAGCTGGAAGCTGGAGGAATCAGGCTTCCTGGCTTCAGACTATACTACAAAGCTACAGTCATCAAAACAGTAAGGTATGGGCACAAAAATCCCAGAAAATTAAATCAATGGAATGGGATAGAAAGCATAGAAATAACTAAGGCACTTATGGTCAATTAATTTACAACAAAGGAGGCAAGACTATACAATGGAGAAAAGACTGTCTCTTCAATAATTGGTGCTGGGAAATTGGAAAGATACATGTAAAAAGTGAAATTAGAACATTCCTTAACACCATACACAAAAATAAACTCAAAATGGATTGAAGACCTAAATGTAAGACCAGATACTATAAAACTCTTAGAGAAAAACATAGGCAGAAGACTCTTTAACATAAATTGCAGCAAGGTCTTTTTGGATCTGCCCCCTAGAGTAATGTAAATAAAAACAAAAATAAACAAAAGGGACCTAATTAAACGTAAAAGCTTTTGCACAGCAAAGGAAACCATAAGCAAAATAAAAAGACAACACAGAGAGTGTGAAAAAATGTTTGCAACCCATGCGACCAAAAAGGGTTTAATCTCCAAAATAATATAAATAGCTCATGTGGCTCAATATCAAAACAAACAAACAAACAACACAATCAAAATATGGGCAGAAGACCTAAATAAACATTTCTCCAAAGAAGACATACAGATGGCCAAGAAGCACATAAAAATATGCTCTACATCACTAATTATCTGACAAATGCAAATCAAAAACTACAAAGAGATACCACCTCATACCAATGAGAATGGCCATCAACAAAAAGTCTACAAACAATAAGTGCTGGAGAGGGTATGGAGAAAAAGGAACCCTCCTACACTATCGGTGGGAATGTAAATTGATACAGCCACTATGGAGAACAGTATGGAGGTTCCCTAAGAAACTAAAAATAGAACTACCATATGACCCAACAACCCAACTCCTGGGCATATCTCTGGAGAAAAACATGGTTTGAAAGGAGACATGCACCCCAATGTTCATTGCAACACTGTTTACAATAGCCAAGACATGCAAGCAGCCTAAATGTCCACTGACAGATAAATGGATAAAAAAGATGTGGTATGGGCTTCCCTGGTGTGCAGTGATTGAGAGTCTGCCTGCCGATGCCGGGGACACGGGTTCATGCCCCGGTCCAGGAAGATCCCACATGCCGTGGAGCAGCTGGGCCCGTGAGCCATGGCTGCTGAGCCTGTGCGTCCGGAGCCTGTGCTCCACAATGGGAGAGGCCACAACAGTGAGATGCCCGCGTACCAAGAAAAAAAAAAAAAAGAGTGGTACATAAATACAATGGAATATTACTTTGCAATTAAAATGAATGAAATAATGACACTTGCAGCAACATGGATAGATCTGGATTTTACCATACTAAGTGAAGTAAGTCATAGACAGACAAATATCATACGCATCACTTATATGTAAAATCTAAAAAAAAAGATATAAATGACTTATTTAGAAAACATAAAGAGACTCACAAACTTAGAGAACAAACTTATGGTTACTAGGTGGAAAGGGTTGGGGGGGATAGACTGGGAGGTTGGGATTGACATTTACACACTGCAATACTTTAAATAGATATCCAACAAGGGCATACTGTGCAGCCCAGGGAAATCTTCTCAATAGTCTGTAATAACCTAAATGGGAAAGAATTTGTAAAAGAATCTAAAAAGAGTGGATATGTATATATATATGTATAACTGATTCACTTTATTGTACACCTGAATCTAACACATCTTAAGTCAACAATACTCCAAGAAAAGTTTTTTTTAAAAAAGGAAAAAAAATTACAAAATAAAATTGTGCTTTGCTAACTCTGAAAAATAAATAAATAAATAGATAAAATAAATAAATAAAATTTTATTTGCAAGTAAAGGTTTTAAGGTTTCAGAATATTGTTTTATCCTTTAGTTGGGCATTGTTCAAACACTACAAAACTTTGCTTAAATATTCCATTATAAAACTATTCTGATATAATAACAATCAGGGGAAATCAAAACCTATGCATAGAAATAAAAAGGCTGGAGGGAACTATGTTAAATTATTAAAAGTAGTTCTATTTGGTTGGTGAAAATTGTATAAGTTCTTCTTCCTACTTTTCCTCTATTTTCTAAACTTTCTCTGAGTATGCATTATCATTGTGATGAGAAAACACATTTTAAAAGTCAGTATGTAAAAGAGTGATGTACCAAAATGTTCATTGCAGCTCTATTTACAATAGCCAGGACATGGAAGCAACCTAAGTGTCCACTGACAGATGAATGGATAAAGAAGATGTGGCACATATATACAATTGAATATTACTCAGCCATAAAAAGGAACAAAACTGAGTTATTTGTAGTGAGGTGGATGGACCTAGAGACTGTCATACAGAGTGAAGTAAGTCAGAAAGAGAAAAACAAATACCGTATGCTAACACATATATATGGAATCTAAAAAAAAAAGAAAAAGAAAAAAAATGGTCAGAAGAACCTAGGGGCAAGATGGGAGTAAAGATACAGACCTACTGGAGAATGGACTTGAGGATATGGGGAGGTGGAAGTGTAAGCTGGGACAAAGTGAGAGAGTGGCATGGACATATATACACTACCAAATGTAAAATAGATAGCCTGTGGGAAGCAGCCGCATAGCACAGGGAGATCAGCTCGGTCTTTTGTGACCACCTAGAGGGGTGGGATAGGGAGGGTGGGAGGGAGGGAGATGCAAGAGGGAAGATATATGGGGATATATGTATATGTAAAACTGATTCACTTTGTTATAAAGCAGAAACTAACACACCATTGTAAAGCAATTATACTCCAATAAAGATGTTAAAAATAAATAAATAAATAAATAATAAAAAATAAAAGTCAGTATGTAAAGAAAAAAATTATTTTATGTTTATTAGGACACAGAGAGCAAAAGAAGAAAGAAAAGTAATGGAGTGGGACATGTTGGGTATGACTAGGAGCACAGCAATGACATTTGTGGAAAATACTGAAATGGAAAATCAGCGTGAAATGTGCTGGAAAGAACTTTGGGCCCTATATGTGTATGTTGGTGTAGAGAGGAGTCCCATCTATTTGGGGTTCGTAAGCCACTATGACTCAACCTGTTAATCATAACATTCTCAGCTCATCAAAATAAGCCCAAACACCCATAACTAGTAGCCTCAGCAATTGTGTGGGGTCCCTACATTCCAGATTTATTCCCAACTCACATGTGATATTGCCTTTGACCTTGGACTCCTAGCTATGTTTCACATTCGTTAATTTATTGAGTACCTAGTATGAGTCAGGAACAGTATAAAGCAATAAAGATAATGAACTGAACAGACATAGACACAATCTCTGCTTTCGTATTCCTTTCAATTAGAAAACCCAAATATAAAACAAATATTTATATAAGTATTGAATTACAAATCTGATAAGTACTACGGAGGAGAAATATAGGATAATTTAGCAAATAATAGAAGGGTCTAACTTAGTCTAGGGAGAAAAGAAAGGCTTCATAGAGGAAGAGACATTAGAGTTGATATTGTAAGAATGAAGATAAATTAATCAGACTAAGATAAGGAAGATAAATTGCCAGGCTATGAGAATGGTATGTACAAAGGCCTTGAGGTATGACAAAACAAAGTATAAAGCAAAATACCTGAGAAAGGGCTTCCCTGGTGGCACAGTGGTTGAGATGCAGGGGACATGGATTCGTTGCCCGGTCCGGGAAGATCCCACATGCCACGGAGCGGATGGGCCCGTGAGCCATGACTGCTAAGCCTGTGCGTCCAGAGCCTGTGCTCCGCAACGGGAGAGGCCACAACAGTGAGAGGCCTGCGTAACGCCAAAAAAAAAAAAAAAAAAAAAACCTGAAAAAAACTGAAAACAAACTAACGTGGCTAGACCTCAGTAAGTAAAAGAATGATATAAGAGAGTTTTATGGTAAGGTAGGTAGGGGTCAGACCATGCTAACCATGGTTAAAGACTTTGGCCTTTATTCTAAACACAATGGGAAGCCCTTGAAAAGTTTTAATAGTAAGGCATTTTTTAAAGTTCACATTGGCTCTTATGTGAATAATACATTTAAACAGGCTATTGTCATAGTCCAGTTGATGAACAATTATGACTTAGGTAGCAGAAATGGTGATAGAAATGAAGTAATTCAAGAGGTTTGTGGGCAAGGGGTGAAAGAAAGGGAGGTATTCAAATGTGTCTAAGTTTCTGGTTTGCTTAACCAGTTGAATATACATGTGATACGGGACACTAGAAGAATTAACTCAGAGGGGAAAGTAAAGTATGAGTTCCAACTTGGTCATGTTTAATTTGAGATGCTTGTGAGGCATTCAAGTGGAGATATCAGACAAACCATTGTATATATGGTTACAAAATCACAGGTAAGATTATGTCAGGGGAAATAAATTTGGGATTCTTCAGCACATGGAGAGAGGTTTGAGCCATTTACATTTCAACATCTGTCACTGGCTCTCCTGTTTCCTTTGACCTTAGAACTCAAAACAGTTTAATTTTTCTCTCCTTTGTGTTGCTTCAGATAACTTCTCAGTCTAGCCCCCATGCTTTTGTGTAATCACACCCACAAGCTAGTTCTTGGCCCCTGAGAAATGTGGGGAGAAAGATTTGGGCACTTCTCCTAGAATCTACCATATACCCCATCATCCACATGGGTATATAATGGATGAGATCACGATCACATCTCATTAGAGCTTCTGAGAAATGTGGACTACCAAGGGCAGTATTCTATGGTGCTACTTGATCCAACCCTGCCTGATCCCCCTTATGAGAGATTAAAAGAAATCTTAGCAACATATTAGACTTCGTCCTGCTCTTACAGCTGTTTCTGGATATATGGATACCTGGTTTGTTACAGAGCTTTTGCTAATACCTGACTTCCCAGATCACCTTCACAAGCCAACTTTAACAAGATTGAACCTGTGGGATGTATACCACCTTGTCTGAGTCATAAAAATGGGCAAATGAAAGCATTTACAAATGTACTTCATGGAAATTGAATACAGATTGAGGTTATTTGTTGCCTGCAATAGTCCCACTGTCTTCCAACTGCTCATGAACAGGATTTTTTAAACATTTCATGACTGTAATTTAATCATTTGCCTGTATAAATCCCTATTTATTCATTGAAGTTAGATTCTCACAAACCCATAGGCTTGGGAAGTCTAAACAGACAACAGCTACACCACCTCTGCACTGATCCTGATAAATATAGGTTGAAGAGTTTTGAAATGGAGTTCCTAGACCACATCCCAGCTGACTAAGACATCGATATGACACTAAATGAAATGTTTTTATTTTATTTTGTGGTACACGAGCCTCTCACTGCTGTGGCCTTTCCTGTTGCGGAGCACAGGCTCCGGACGTGCAGGCTCAGTGGCCATGGCTCACGGGCCCAGCCACTCCGCGGCATGTGGGATCCTCCCAGACTGGGGCACGAACCCGTGTCCCCTGCATCGGCAGGCGGACTCTCAACCACTGTGCCACCAGGGTTTATGATCTTGGATTGAGAGGCCCTCAATTAGCAGGGTTCAATAGTTCCTGGAGTTCACAAGGTACTACCAAGACCTCATCTTTCATTTCTCGACTGGCTTCAATAACCTCTTCAAAAATGGAACTCTAATCCATACCATACCCATATAATTCCAGGCATTTAAAAATTATTCATTTTCATCTTAATTCTGGCCTATCAAAGTAAATCCAAATTTCAATGTAATGGAAGCCTCACAAAACTGTGCTTGGGCCAATTTGTCACAAATGACCCCAGGATGAACGACTACTACAACCTGTGTCCATTCTTTAGGAATGTGTCTAATGCATGATGTGACCTATCATTTGTAGGACATATTGCTATTGATGATAACAGTCATCTTAGAAATATGAGGGTAAGATACGAACGGATATTCCTACCCCTGATTTCTTGTTGTTGCCATTTCCATGAAATATCTTTTTCCATCCCCTCACTTTCAGTCTGTTTCTTTAATTCTGAAGTGAGTCTCTCGTAGGCAGCATATGGAAGAGTCTCTTTTTTTAATCCAATTATCCACCCTACATGTTTTGATTGGAGCATTTAGTCCATTGACATTTAAAGTAATTATTGATAGGTATGTCCTTATTGCCATTTTATTACTTGATTTCCAATTGTTTTTGTAGTTCTTCTCTGTTCATTTCTTCTTCTTTTTATTTCTTCTCTTTTGGTTTGATGCTTTTCTTTAGTAGTATGGTGTTGTTCCTTCTTTTTGGTTTTTGTGTGTGTATTGCAGGTTTTTGATTTACAGTTACCATGGAGCTCATATATGTTGCCCTATAACTGTATCTACATGTTTTAAACTGGTAGTCATTTAAATTCAAATACATTTTAAAAGATCTACACTTTTTACTCTTTTCCCTCACATTTTGTGTTTTTAATGTCATATTTTACATCTTCATGTTTATCCCTCCACCGATTATTGTAATTATAGTTGCTTTTATAATTTTTTGTCCTTTAATTTTGTACTGGCTTCCTTAAGTGGTTGATCCTCAGTCCTTACTATATATTTGCTTTTCCTAGTGGGATTTTCCATTTCCTATAGAATTTTACTTCTGTTCCACTTAGAGAAGATCCTGCAACATTTATTTTAGGGTAGGTTTATTACTGATGAACTCTTTGAGTTTCTACTTATCTGAAAAGTCCTTTATCTCTTTTTCTATTCTAAATGATAATCTTGCTGTTTAAAGTATCCTAGGTTGTAGGTTTCTCCCTTCCAGCACTTTGAGTATGTCATGCCACACCCTCCTGGTCTGCAAATTTTCTGCAGAGAAATCAGCCAATAGCCTTATAGGGATTCCCTTTTATATGACTTTTCACTTTTGCTTCCTTTATTATTCTCTCTTTTGCTTTAACTTTTGCTATTTTAGTTAGGTTATGTTTTGGTGTGTGTCTGTTTGAGTTCATCTTTTTGGGACCCACTGTGCTTCCCATACCTGAATATCTGTTTCCTTCTTCAGGTTTGGGATGCTTTCAGCCATAATTTCCTCAAATACATTTTCAATCCCCTTCTGTCTCTCTTTTCCTTCTGGAACCTCTATAATGTGAATATTGGTATGCTTAAAATTATCCTAGAGACTTCTTCAATTGCTTTCATTTTTAAATATGTTTTTCAACTTTCTGTTCTGATTGGGTGATTTCCATTCTATCTTCCAGATCACATACACATTTTTCTGTATCATATAGTCTGTTATTCATTACTTCTAGTGTGTTTTTTTCTTTTTTTAGCTATTGAATTCTTCATTTCTGATTGGGGCTTTATATATTTTCAAGTTCCTTGGTGAGTTGTTCATTGTTTACACCAATTATTTTCCCTAATTCAGTTAAGATTTTTATTATCAATGTTTTTAATTCTTTACCTTGTAAATTACTTGTTTCATTATTTATTTTTTCAGAGGTTTTCTCTTGATCTTTCAATTGAAAGTAGTTCCTCTGCCATTTCATTTTGCTTAACTTTTTCTGCCTCTATGAATTTATGTGAAACAGTTACTTATTGCATTCTTGAAAGGGTGTTCTTAACTAGGAGCATCCCTATGAAGATTGTGTGTGCCCAATGCCTTTGGTGAGAGAGCTGGTTTTGACATGGATGGAAGTTGCATCTTTCCTCAGGGTATGCTGGTGGCTATCACTTTGGTATGGGGTGGGGCTGGAATGGAGGGACTTGAGACAGAGTTGGGTGTTAAACAGACCTCTCCTTTTCTCAATAAGGAAGTCACTGCCCTATTGGTGATGGGGTCTGATCTCAAGCTGCTAGAGCAGAAGCTCTAAGGTTCATGCATGACCTGCTTCTGTTCACTTACAGTGTGTATTTTTCCCTCTCCCTGCACCAGGATTCTTGCCCCAGTGGTTGGGTGCTGAAGCAATTGGGCCCATGCACAGACAATGGCCCTATATGTTCTCTGTGAAGATGCAGCCCTGGGTACAATTACCCCTCTTCCCTCACAGCTGATCACTTCTCCCAGCCTCCACCACCCCTTCCCTGTTGTGGAATCACTCAGCAGAGCAGGTGGGGCCTATGTGGACTCTCAGCATAATTCTGAGTACACGCTGTGGTTGAGGGTCTGCTGTCAGAGATCTGGGTGGCTTCTGAGGTGCCACTTGAGTAAGCTTCAACAGTGGCCACTGCCACCCCACCCAGACTACAGCCCAGGACCAGGTTGCCTCTGCATCCCATGGTCTAGTCTTTTCCTTGGTTGTGGTGCCCCATATCAAGGGCTTCACTGTGACCTGGAGTGAGTGGGGCCAGAGCATTCACTTGGCTCGGAACGGGGTACATGGCAAAGTGGTCACAGGAAACCCTGCAGCTACTAAGGCTGACCTCCCCCTGCCCTGCCTCAGGAGCTAGCCAGCACACATGTGCTCCTCAGGCACAGAGTCTAAGCTTCCCACAGCACTTCTATTTTTCCCAGTGGCCCTCCAACCAGCCAAGGGTTTTGTCTTCTCCATGTAGGACACCAGGACTGAGGTACCTAATCTGTGGCTCAGACTGCTTATTTTCCAGGGTATGTGTTCACCCGTGTAATCTCCCTTTTCCTGAGTCCCCTCCCAGAGGCATTGGTACAAACATGATGCCTTTGCTTCCCTTCCTACCTGATTACATGTGTATTTTTCTTACAGCTTCGGTTGTACAGGAGTCTTTCTACCAGTTTTTACTTAATTTTCAGTAAGAATTGCTCCACATGTAGAAGTATTTTTGATGTGTTCATGGGGGTGGTGGGTTCTATGTCTTCTTACTCCACCATCTTGATCCCACCTTCAAATTACATACATTTTAATAGAACAAAAATTGAAGCTTTGTGACTTTTACCACTAACTTTGAGGAACCCAAATACAGAGTAGAAAGTGAGTATTACCCTAGGTTGAGGAATGGCAAGTTAGAACTAGTAGGTCAAGGAGTCAACAGATTTTACAGTGATGTTATTTCTTTGTGCTCTTTTAAAATAGCACCTTGCAATTGATAGACAATAAATATGTGTTCAATGAGTAAGGTAAAACAAAAAAATACCTATTAAAATCATCTTATCAGACCATTCAATTTAATAGTGTCTTCTTTAAAGTCATAAAAGGATTTTTCAATTTCCAATCACTTGGAAGAGGCAGTTCTTTTCATTTTCCTGAATTCTCTTAAGCTAATAAAATATGAATAACTCAGGCTTCTATAGTGTGAGCAAGTTTTAAGACTTTCCTTTTTTATATGTCAGGATAAACAAATATAAAATTAAAAAACTAACTACAATGATTCCTCTTGTTAGACTAGCAATAAGTATGTTCTAGTTTTTTAAATATTTTTATTGGAGTATAATTGCTTTACAATGTTGTGTTAGTTTCTGTTACACAACAAAGTGAATCAGCTACATATATCCCCATATCCCCTCCCTCTTGAGGCTCCCTCCCACCGTCCCTATCCCACCGCTCTAGGTGGTCGGAAAGCATCAAACTGATCAACCTGTGCTATTTTGCAGCTTCCCACTAGCTATTTATTTCACATTTGGTAGTGTATATAGGGCCGTGCCACTCTCTCACTTCATCCCAGCTTACCCTTCCCCTCCACGTATCCTCAAGTCCATTCTCTACATCTGCGTCTTTATTCCTGCCCTGCCACTAAGTTCATCAGTACCATTTATTTTGTGTGTTCTAGTTTTTGAAATATAGTGAATATTTACTTTAACTACTTTATATAAAATCATATCAATCTCTTCTAAAAATGTATTCCCTGAAAAACATTTATACTCTTATTTTAGGACAGGGAGCATAGGCCTAAAACATGAAAAGTTTGAGTTCTTTCTTCTATTCCAAGAAATGCATAAGTTCGTATTCAGTATTTGATTAGAATTGAAAAATCATATCACTTCTCACAGCCTTAGATTTGTTAATATTTTGTTGTCCTTTATGATCTGAATTCTGATGGTTCCACCTTGTGGTGAAAATCAGAATAGGTTCTGGGCAGTTCGGGTTTGGTTTTGTTTTGCATGTAAAAGTTCTGAAATAAAAGCCAGTATAAAAATCAAAATTTAGAAACTTACTTATTTCAGATGTGTTTGAATATATTTTCATTGCCCTCAAGAAATTTATGGTCTAGTAAGAAAAAGTCTCATAGGCAGATATTTCAATATAGTATGATTGATACTAAAAGAGAGATTTGCACAAGGGCCAGGAGTAGCACAAAGAAGGTGTCTGATCCTCTTAACCTCTTGGGAAGGTCAGGTAGAAAATAATCCTGTTTTGTTGATCCTCCACAGCTTGTGTTAAATACTAAACTATGGTTAAATGAGAAGTCAAATGTCAGGATACTTTTGGAAGCAGAATGACAAAACCTCAAATCTGAGATCAGAGACAGACACTGAGGTAAATGTAAGATGTCATAATTGAGAGCTAAATAAAGATCAAATATCCAGAGGTGATGTTAGAGAGGAGCAATAGGTAGAGATAGGCAAAAAGGAAGAAATATGAAAATGGTCTAAAGATAATAAGAAGCTGGTGGAATGGGATTGGGAAGGCAGAGTTTATACATCAATCGACAAGGCATTTTAAGTTCATTCTTTGAGGCAGCACTCTACGCCAAACAAATATAGGAGTTGAGGAAGATGGTGGAAGAGTAAGACACGAGATCACCTTCCCCCCACAGATACATCAGAAATAGATCTACACGTGGAACTGCTCCTACAGAACACCCACTGAATGCTGGCAGAAGACCTTGGACATCCCAAAAGGCAAGAAACTCCCCACGTACCTGGGTAGGGCAAAAGAAAAAAAGAAAAACAGAGACAAAAGAATAGGGATGGCATCTGCACCAGTGGGAGGGAGCAGTGAAGGAAGAAAGGTTTCCACACACTAGGAAGTCCCTTCGCAGGCGGAGGCTGCTGGTGGCGGAGTCGGGAAGCTTTGGAGCCACCGAGGCGAGCACAGCAACAGGGGTGCGGAGGGCAAAGCGGGGGGATTCCCGCACAGAGGATCGGTGCCGAACGGCACTCACCAGCCCGAGAGGCTTCTCTGCTCAGCCAGCGGGGTGGGCGGGGCTGGGAGCTGAGGCTCGGGCTTCGGTCGGATGCCAGGAGAGGACTGGGGTTGGCGGCATGAACACAGCCTGAAGGGGTTACTGTGCCACGGCTAGACAGGAGGGAGTCCGGGAAAAGTCTAGAGTTGCCGAAGATACAAGAGACTTTTTCTTGCCTCTTTGTTTCCTGGTGCACGAGGAGAGGGGATTAAGAGTGCTGCTTAAAGGAGCTCCAGAGACGTGAGCCACGGCTATCAGCATAGACCCCAGAGACGGGCATGAGACGCTAAGGCGACTGCTGCAGCCACCAAGAAACCTGTGTGAGAGCACAGGTCACTATCCACACCTCCCCTCCTGGGAGACTGTGCAGCCTGCCACTGCCAGGGTCCTGTGATCCAGGGACAACTTCCCCGGGAGAAAGCACAGCACGTGTTAGGCTGGTGCAAAGTTCCACTGGCCTCTGCTGCCGCAGGCTGGCCCCGAATTCGTACCCCACCCTCTCCCCCAGCCTGAGTGAGTCAGAGCCCCGTAATCAGCTGCTCCTTTAACTCCGTCCTGTCTGAGCAAAGAAGAGACGCCCTCAGGCGACCTACATGCTGAGGCAGTGCCAAATCCAAAGCTGAACCCCGGGAGCTGTTCAAACAAAGAAGAGAAAGGGAAATTTCTCCCAGCAGCTTCTGGAGCAGTGGATTAAATCTCCACAAATAATTTGATGTACCCTGCATCTGTGGAATACCTGAATAGACAACGAATCATCCTAAATTGAGGAGGTGGACATTGAGAGCAAGCTATATATATATATAATTTTCCCCTTTTCCTCTTTTTATGAGTGTGTATATGTATGCTTCTGTGTGAGATTTTGTCTGTATAGCTTTGCTTTCACCATTTGCCCTAGGGTTCTGTCCATCCATGTTTTTTTCTTTTTAGAAAACCTTTTTTCTTCATAATTATGTTTTATTTTTATTTTTAATAACTGTATTTTATTTTACCTTTATTTTATTTTGTTTATCCTCATTCTTTCTTTCTTTCTTCCTTTCTTTCTACTTTTTCTCCCTTTTATTCTGAGCCTTGTGGAGGGCAGTCTCTTGGTGCTCCAGCCAGGCATCAGGGCTGTACCTCTGAGGTGGGAGAGCCAACTGCAGGACACTGGTCCACAAGAGACCTCCCAGTTCCACGTAACATCAAATGGCGAAAATCTCCAAGAGATCTCCATCTCAACACTAAGACCCAGCTTCACTCAACGATCAGCAAGCTAAAATGCTACACACGCTATGCCAAACAACTAGCAACACAGGAACACAAACACAGCCATTAGCAGAGAGGCTGCCTAAAATAATAATAAGGCCACAGACACAACAAAACACACCACCAGACGTGGACCTGCCCACCAGAAACACAAGATCCAGCCCCATCCACCAGAACACAGGCACTAGTCCCCTCCACCAGGAAGCCTACACAACCCACTGAACCAACTTTAGCCACTGGGGACAGAAACAAAAAACAACGGGAACTACGAACCGCAGCCGTCAAAAAGCAGACCCCAAACACAGTAAGATAAGCAAAATGAGAAGACAGAAAAACACACAGCAGATGAAGGAGCAAGGTAAAAACCCACCAGACCTAACAAATGAAGAGGAAATAGGCAGTCTACCTGAAAAGAATTCAGAATATTGATAGTAAAGATGATACAAAACCTTGGAAATAGAGTAGAGAAAATGCAATAAACATTTAACAAGGACCTAGAAGAACTAAAGAGGAAACAAACAACGATGAACAACACAATAAATGAAATTAAAAATACTCTAGAAGGGATCAAGAGCAGAATAATTGAGGCACAAGAACGGATAAATGACCTGGAAGATAAAATAGTGGAAATAACTACTGCAGAGCAGAATAAAGAAAAAAGAATGAAAAGAACTGAGGACACTCTCAGAGACCTCTGGGACAACATTAAACACACCAACATTTGAATTATAGGGGTCCCAGAAGAAGAAAAGAAAAAGAAAGGGACTGAAAAAATATTTGAAGAGATTATACATGAAAACTTCCCTAATATGGGAAAGGAAATAGTTAATCAAGTCCAGGAATCAGAGAGAGTCCCATACTGGATAAACCCAAGGAGAAGCATGGCAAGACACATATTAATCAAACTATCAAAAATTAAATACAAGCAGGGATGCACCCTCAGAGGTGGCTGGGGGCCACACATCTTCCCCTCTCCGGAGGCAGATACACCAGAAATACATCTACACATGGAACAACTCCTACAGAACACCTACTGAATGCTGGCAGAAGACCTCAGACCACCCAAAAGGCAAGAAACTCCCCACGTACCTGGGTAGGGCAAAAGAAGAAAAGAAAAAACAGAGACAAAAGAATAGGGATGGCACCTGCACCAGTGGGAGGGAGCTGTGAAGGAGGAAAACTTTCCACACACTAGAAGCCCCTTTGTGGGCGGAGACTGCAGGTGGTGGAGGGGGGAGCTTCAGAGCCGCAGAAGAGAGTGCAGCAACAGGGGTGCGGAAGGCAAAGCGGGGACATTCCCGCACAGAGGATTGGTGCCAACCGGCACTCACCACCCCGAGAGGCTTGTCTGCTCACCCACTGGGGCAGGCGGGGCTGCAAGCTGAGGCTTGGGCTTTGGTTGGAGCACAGGGAGAGGACTTGCGTTGGTGGCGTGAACACAGCCTGAAGGGGGTTAGTGCACCACGGCTAGTGGGGAGGGAGTCCGGGAAAGGTCTGGAGCTGCTGAAGAGGCAAGGGACTTTTTCTTCCCTCTTTGTTTCCTGGTGCACGAGGAGAGGGGATTAAGAGCGCCACTTAAAGGAGCTCCAGAGACGGGCGCGAGCCACGGCTAAAAGTGCGGACCCCAGAGATGGGCAGGAGACGCTAAGGCTGCTGCTGCCGCCACCAAGCAGCCTGTGAGCAAGCACAGGTCACTATCCACACCTCCCCACCCAGGAGCCTGTGCAGCCTGCCACTGCCAGGTTCCCGGGATCCAGGGACAACTTCCCCGGGAGAACGCACAGCAGGCCTCAGGCTGGTGCAACGTAATGCCGGCCTCTGCCGAGGTAGGCTCGCGCCGCACTTCATGTCCCTCCCTCCCGCTGGCCTGAGTGAGCCAGAGCCCCCGAATCAACGGCTCCTTCAACCCCATCCTGTCTGAGCAAAAAACAAACGCCCTCCTGTGACGTACATGCAGGGGCGGGGCCAAATCCAAAGCTGAGCCCTGGTAGCTGTGAGAACAAAGAAGAGAAAGGGAAATCTCTCCCAGCATCCTCAGAAGCAGCCGATTAAAGCTCCACAATCAACTTGATGTACCCTGCATCTGTGGAATACATGAATAGACAACGAATCATCCCAAATTGAGGAGGTGGACTTTGAGAGCAAGATCTATGATTTTTTCCCCTTTTCCTCTTTTTGTGAGTGTGTATGTGTATTCTTCTGTGTGAGACTTTGTCTGTATAGCTTTGCTTCCACCATTTGTCCTAGGGTTCTATCTGTACGTTTTTTTTAAAATTTTTTTCTTAAATTAATTTTAATGACTTTTTAATTTATTTTACTTTATATCCCTTCCTTCCTTCCTTCCTCCCTTCCTCCCTTCCTCCCTTCCTCCCTTCCTCCCTTCCTTCCTTCCTTCCCTCCTTTAGACAACGAATCATCCCAAATTGAGGAGGTGGACTTTGAGAGCAAGATTTATGATTTTTTTCCCCTTTTCCTCTTTTTGTGAGTGTGTATGTGTATGCTTCTGTATTGAGATTTTGTCTGTATAGCTTTGCTTCCACCATTTGTCCTATGGTTCTATTCTTCCTTTTTTTTTAAATTTTTTTCTTCATAATTATTTTTTAATTTAATAACTTTATTATATTTTACTTTATTTTACGTTACTTAACATTATTTCTTTTTTCCTTCCTTCCCTCCTTCCTTCCTTCCTCCCTCCCTCCCTCCTTTTTTCTTTCTTTCCTTCTTTCCTTCTTTTCTTCTTTCTTCCTTCCTTCCTTTCTTCCTTCCTTCCTTCCTTTCCTCCTTTTGTTATTTTTCTTCTGACTTCTATTAATTCTTTCTCTATACTTTTGCTCCCTTTTATATTGAGCCGTGTGGATGAAAGGCTCTTGGTGCTGCAGCCAGGAGTCAGTGCTGTGCCTCTGAGGTGGGAGAGCCAACTTCAGGACACAGGTCAACAAAAGACCTCCCAGCTCCACATAATATCTCCCAGAGATCTCCATCTCAATGCCAGCACCCAGCTTCACTCAACGACCAGCAAGCTACAGTGCTGGACAACATATGCCAAACAACTAGCAAAACAGGAACACAACCCCACCCATTAGCAGAGAGGCTGCCTAAAATCATAATAAGTCCACAGACACCCCAAAACACAGCACCAGTCTTGGACCTGCCCACCAAAGAGACAAGATCCAGCCTCATCCACCAGAACACAGGCACTTGTCCCCTACACCAGGAAGCCTACACAACCCACCGAAACAACCTTAGCCACTGGGGACAGACACGAAAAACAAAGGGAACTACGAACCTGCAGCCTGCACAAAGCAGACCCCAAACACAGTAAGATAAGCAAAATGAGAAGACAGAAAAACACACAGCAGATGAAGGAGCAAGATAAAAACGCACCAGACCTAACAAATAAAGAGGAAATAGGCAGTCTACCTGAAAAAGAATTCAGAATAATGATACTAAAGATTATCCAAAATCTTGGGAATCGAAGAGACAAAATGCAAGAAACATTTAACAAGGACCTAGAAGAACTAAAGATGAAAAAAACCAATGATGAGCAACACAATAAATGAAATGAAAAATACTCTAGATAGGATCAATAGCAGAATAACTGAGGCAGAAGAACAGATAAGTGACCTGGAACATAAAATAGTGGAAATAACTACTGCAGAGCAGAATAATGTAAAAAGAATGAAAAGAACTGAGGACAGTCTCAGAGACCTCTGGGACAACATTAAATGCACCAACATTCAAATTATAGGGGTTCCAAAAGAAGAAGCGAAAAAGAAGGGACTGAGAAAATATGTGAAGAGATTATAGTTGAAAACTTCCCTAAGATGGGAAAGGAAATAGTTAATCAAGTCCAGGAAGCACAGAGAGTCCCATACTGGATAAACCCAAGGAGAAACATGGCAAGACACATATTAATCAAACTGTCAAAAAATAAATAAAAAGAGATCATATTAAAAGCAGCAAGAGAAAAACAACAAATAACACACAAGGGAATCCCCATAAGGTTAACAACAGATCTTTCAGCAGAAACTCTGTAAGCCAGAAGGGAGTGGCAGGACATATTTAAAGTGATGAAGGAGAAAAACTTGCAACCAGGATTACTCTACCCAGCAAAAATCTCATTCAGATTTGATGGAGAAATTAAAACCTTTACAGACAAACAAAAGCTAAGAGAGTTCAGCACCACCAAACGAGCTTTACAACATATGCTAAAGGAACTTCTCTAGGCAAGAAACAGAAGAGAAGGAAAAGACCTAAAATAACGAATAGTTTTGGAACTTTTAGCCAGAGCAATCAGAGAAGAAAAGGAAATAAAAGGAATCCAAATCGGATAAGAAGAAGGAAAGCTGTCACTGTTTACAGATGACATGATACTATACATAGAGAATCCTAAAGATGCTACCAGAAAACTACTAAAGCTAATCAACGAATTTGGTAAAGTAGCAGGATACAAAATTAATGCACAGAAATCTCTGGCATTCCTATACACTAATGATGAAAAATCTGAAAGTGAAATCAAGAAAAAACTCCCATTTACCATTGCCACAAAAAGAATAAAATATCTGGGAAGAAACCTACTTAAGGAGAAAAAAGACCTGTATGCAGAAAATTATAAGACACCGATGAAAGAAATTAAAGATGATACAAATAGATGGAGAGATATACCATGTTCTTGGGTTGGAAGAATCAACATTGTGAAAATGACTCTACTACAAAAAGCAATCTACAGATTCAATGCAATCCCTATCAAACTACCACTGGCATTTTTCACAGAACTAGAACAGAAAATTTTAAAATTTGTATGGAAACACAAAAGACCCCGAATAGACAAAGCAATCTTGAGAACGAAAAAAGGAGCTGAAGGAATCAGGCACCCTGACTTCAGACTATACTACAAAGCTACAGTAATTAAGACAGCATGGTACTGGCACAAAAACAGAAAGATAGGTCATTGGAACAGGATAGAGAGCCCAGAGATAAACCCCCACACATATGGTCACCTTATCTTTGATAAAGGAGGCAGGAATGTACAGTGGAGAAAGGACAGACTCTTCAATAAGTGGAACTGGGAAAACTGGACAGGTACATGTAAAAGTATGAGATTAGATCACTCCCTAAAACCATACACCAAAATAAGCTGAAAATGGATTAAAGACCAAAATGTAAGGCCAGAAGCTATAAAACTCTTAGAGGAAAACATAGGCAGAACACTCTATGACATAAATCACAGCAAGATCCTTTTTGACCCACCTCCTAGAGAAATGGAAGCAAAAACAAAAATAAACAAATGGGACCTAATGAAACTTCAAAGCTTTGGCACAGCAAAGGAAACCATAAACAAGACCAAAAGACAACCCTCAGAATGGGAGAAAATATTTGCAAATGAAGCAACTGACAAAGGATTAATCTCCAAAATTTACAAGCAGCTCATGCAGCTCAGTAACAAAAGAACAAACAACCCAATCCAAAATTGGGCAGAAGACCTAAACAGACATTTCTCCAAAGAAGATATACAGACTGCCAACAAACACATGAAAGAATGCTCAACATCATTTATCAGTAGAGAAATGCAAATCAAAACTACAATGAGATATCGTCTCACACCAGTCAGATTGTCCATCACGAAAAAATCTAGAAACAATAAATGCTGGAGAGGGTGTGGAGAAAAGGGAACACTCTTGCACTGCTGGTGGCAATGTGAATTGGTTCAGCCACTATTGAGAACATTATGGAGGTTCCTTAAAAAACTACAAATAGAACTACCATATGACCCAGCAATCCCACTACTGGGCATATACCCTGAGAAAACCATAATTCAAAAAGAGTCATGTACCAAAATGTTCATTGCATCTCTATTTACAATAGCCCGGGCATGGAAGCAACGTAAGTGTCCATCAACAGATGAATGGATAAAGAAGATGTGGCACATATATACAATGGAATATTACTCAGCTATAAAAAGAAACGAAATTGAGCTATTTGTAATGAGATGGGTAGACCTAGAGTCTGTCATACAGAGTGAAATAAGTTCCGAAAGAGAGAGACAAATACCGTATGCTAACACATATATTTGGAATTTAAGAAAAAAATTGTTATGAAGAACCTAGGGGTAAAACAAGAATAAAGACACAGACCTACTAGAGAGTGGACTTGGAGATATGGGGAGTTGGAAGGGTAAGCTGTGACAAAGCGAGACAGAGGCATGGACATATATATACTACCAAACATAAGGTAGATAGCTAGTGGGAAGCAGCCACATAGAACAGGGATATCAGCTTGGTGCTTTGTGACCACCTAGAGGACAGGGAGGGTGGGCCCGAGGGAGACACAAGAGGGAAGAGATATGGGAACAATGTATATATATAACTGATTCACTTCGTTATAAAGCAGAAATTAACACACCATTGTAAAGCAGTTATACTCCAATAAAGATTTAAAAAAAATAATAATTATAATAATTATTATAATAATGTTACGTAAAATATAAATAGTGAAACAACAATATAATGAAGCCAAAAAACAAATAATTCTCTGTGAATCCTAAATTAAATAAATAAATAAATTATATATATATGTGTGTGTGTGTATATGTATGTGTGTGTGTATATATATATATATATATATATATATATATATATATATATATATACACACACACACACACACACATACACAGCAATGAGTAAAGCTAAAGGTATGACCTGCTGCTCTTCAAGCCCCAAATCAGGCAATTTATATAGAAATGAATCTCCAAAAGTGTCCTGGGAGGTGATAGTGCTTCATGTAAGTTTGTAAACTAAAGCTAGGCTTCCTGATTAAACCAAGATTTGGGATCGAGTCCTCCGACTCATGAAAGAAGGCTGAAAAGAGCTAACTACCTCTGCTAAGGCAGTTTATGTGAAGCAACATACTTTGGGAGACTCAAGAACACAGACCACAGAATCACGATCAGAAACTGAGTCAAGTTCCTGTAGGCCAAGTGACTGAATCTGAAATATGTCCAACATAAATATGACACAGCAATCCTGAACATCAATATATCCTATTTCAGTGTCTCACACTAATCTGACTTCAAAATGCCAAAAACTCTATTTCCTTGCCTGCAGGTTTTCTCTAGCATCTAAAACCCTATTTGCCACCCATGCAACAAACCATAAATGCCAAGGAATTAATGTCCCCCAGAGTAGCCCTGAACCAATGCCTGATGAAAATTTGGTGGATAAATATTCCATGTCCTTCATTCCTTCAGGAAGTTAAGTCTGATGTGGGTAATTTACACTATGTCCCATAATTCTCCAGAAGAATAAAGCTTCATATTTCCAGAGTGATAATTTTCTTAATAATAAACTTTTTGACTACCTTCCCTTTTCTACTTCACTTTTCACTACATTTACAGTGATTCCTTGGATCAAGTCTAAAATAAGCAGTTAAAATAAAATTATTGGGGCTTCCCTGGTGGCGCTGTGGTTGAGAGTCTGCCTGCCGATGCAGGGGACACGGGTCCATGCCCTGGTCTGGGAAGATCCCACATGTCTTGGAGTGGCTGGACCCGTGAGCCATGGCCGCTAGGCCTGCAAGTCTGGAGCCTGTACTCTGCAATGGGAGAGGCCACAACAGTGAGCAGACCATGTACCACAAAAAAAAAAAAATGAAATTACTGTTTCAGATTCTCATTGAGGGGTAGCCCAACGAAGACACACTGGTTTTGGAGTGGAGATACAAGGGGGCTGGGTGAAGGTAAGAGCAAAATGCTAGAAAGGGAGATCTTGAGAGGAAATGAGGTAGAGAATGTATCTCCAATTTAAAGAGCAAATTATTATTATTATTATTAAACAGTCTTAAAAGACTGTAAAATAAGTATGTTTAGGAAACTTGGAGATAAATGAATGAATAATATTTATGAGAAAAATAAAAACAGGCAGAAACAAAATAAGATATGATGGATATGAATACTAATTTATTAGAAACTTTAAAAAGGAAAATTTTAGTAATTGAAATAAAACTATGGTTGGCCCTTGAACAACAAACGTTTGTAGTACTTCAGAAGAATAGAATAAGGAAATGATGAAAAATAAGTGACATTTGAAGAGGGAATAGTTAAGGTTTTTTTTTGAGAATTGAAGCAACATGAATTCTCAGACTCAAAATAGATGCTATATACTAAGCAAGATAAAGATAAATCTACATGCAGATGTATCAAATACATAAGAGTTCAGGAAACAATCTTAAAACCTAATGGAATAGATAAAGTAGAACTTAAGGCAAAATAGCAATAATAATAAGAGAGATAGTGTACAAAAAGGAAATCTAAAAAGACTAATCAACCCATGACTTTTATACAACTGATAATAGAGGCTCAAAATATTAAAAAAGATAACACAAATGGAATGAAAATTTGAAACTGAAACATCTATGACCATGGTGCAAGATTTTAAAGTACCTCTACCAAAAATCAATAGATTCAGCAGGTCAAAAATTAATTAGGATTTAAAAATTTGAGTGTGAAAAATAAGCTAGATTCAATGGAATGACTAAATTGGAAGATACTAAGCCTCCATAACATTCTGAGAACGTTTAAGCAAGACCAGTGTAGAGTCCTTGACTTAAATTTGCCCTTTAGATGAATCCTGCATTGATCAAAAATGGATTTTCGGGGGCTTCCCTGGTGGCGCACTGGTTGAGAGTCCACCTGCCGATGCAGGGGACACGGGTTCGTGTCCCAGTCCGGGAAGATCCCACATGCCATGGAGCGGCTGGGCCCGTGAGCCATGGCCGCTGAGACTGCATGTCTGGAGCCTGTGCTCTGCAACGGGAGAGGCCACAACAGTGAGAGGCCTGTGTACCGCAAAAAAAAAAAAAAAAAAAAAAAAAAAAAAAAAAATGGATTGTCATTAGTATCTCACCTTTCTCCTTTACTGGCTAGGAATAGCCCAAAGGAAGCATGACCTAAGCATTCACACAGATGGCATAAATATTTCATGTATCTCCCAAAAGATTTTATGCTTTTTACTTATTAGATGCTGTTACTTTAAGACACAGAAAAACTCAGCTAATTCATCATCAGGCAACATAAAACTCTAAGAGAAATAAAGGGTACCTGGTAATCTAATTTATGTGGAAGTAGAAGTGGCCCAAAGTGAGAATATATACATACTTCTAAGCAATAGCCAATGGACTACCCACTAACCCAGAGCTGCTCCCAGTCATTGAAGAAGTACACTGAGGGCACCAGTTCTGGTCCATTCCTTCCCTTGGGAACTCCATATAGGACTGATAAAACTTTATCAGAACTTCACTGTGATCTGAGCATCTTCGTACCCAATTCTTTCTTCCCTCTCTTCTTTTACAGGTGTCATACTTGAATCATAAGTCTCTTGAATTACAACTCATGTCCCCCCATTATTCATAGATGTTTTACAAATAAGTGTATTGCATATCTAATACTGTCTTGACACTTGCTCCTTAGAAGATAAGAACTGACATAAAAACCATGACAGTTACTCTTCTAACTTGGGAGAATAAATGTCTGTCATACTAACCCTTCAGCTAAGAAATAGAAAGGACTAATACTTAAAAAAATTATATGAAACAATCAAAGAACTATCAGGAACATGATTCTGAACATAAGGTAAACACTGATAGGTAACATTCACACTGCTCCACATCTCAAGGCATTTTTTTCAATTTTCAATTCATAAGTGATGGCCAAGAAGTTGAGAGCCTGAACAGAGATTTCAGACATCTCAAGGAATTTATGAAGCAAAAGTTATAGTTTGAGACTGAGGAAGGTGGAAGGTTTCAGTTAAATCCTCCATGTGAATATACCCAATATTAAGAGAAAAACCCAGAAGTAAACAAGCTTTCAAAAAGACTGAAAGTCAGACTTCATTTAGCATAATCAGTAATTGGATTAGGACAGTGTGTCTCCATTGTAACTGCCTAACAGAAAAAAAGTTAAATCTTTCCAAAAGAAGACATAATAAATATCCTCAAATTATCTCCACAACTTTTGATACTCAATGTACAAGATTCAAAAAAAAAAGTTTATGATATAATGGATTTTTAAGATGATCAAAATGCAGGAGAAAAATATTCAAAGGTACAGATCCACGTGAGTTACAGGCATTAGTTATCAGAAACTTAAAAAAAAAAAGAAACTATGAATAGTGTGTTCATGAAAATAATGGACAAAATATAGAATTGCTGCAAAGAACTAGAATCAATAAAAAAGAATCAAATGTCAATTCTAGAACTGAGGAACTAAAATTAAGAATTTTAATAGATGTGATTAACAGTAGTGAGTGAAAAAGATAATTAGTGAAATGGAAGGTAAGTCACAGGAAATATCCAGACTAAGCACTGGAAGAAAAGATGATGAAAGATGGAAACAAAGAGAAATAGAGAAGAGATATGTAAGTTATCATGGAAAGATATATATTTAATTGGTATCTCAAAGAGATAGGAGAGGGTAAACAGAAGCAATATTTTAAGAGATAATTCAAGAGATAATAGACAAGAATTTCCCTAAACTAAGGAAAAATAACATGCCACAGATTCAAGACGTACTAAAATATCAAAAAGGCTGCATACAAATAAAACCACATTTACACATGTTCATAGCAAAAGTGCTCAAAATAATATTCAAAGAGAAAAACTTAAAAATCACCAGAGAGAAAAATTCATTACCTTTGAAGAGAAGCCAGAAGATGACAAAACATTTTCAATACACTGAAAGGAAATAATTTCTAAACAAAAATTGAAAATTCAGTGAATAAATGGAGGCAAAATAGATATTTCAGGCAAAGAAAACCTGAGATAATTCATCACCAGACAACACAAAACCCTAACTATCGGAAGTAATAAATGAATTTCTTCTGGCAGAAGGAAAATGATCCCAGATGGAAAGAAAAAAAAAATAAGCAGGAGGGAAAGAAGAGCAACAGAAAGGAAAATCATGTTAGTAAATTTAAATTAACATTGACTTTAAATTAATTATAATAATGCCTCTTCAGTTTTAAAATATTTGAAGAATTAAAGAACAGAATGGAACAGAACAAAAAGCTGGAGGGAATAAAGATAGTTTTCCAAGGATCTTGGATTATACATGTGAAATAAAATTCATATTTTATAGCAAGACAAGAAAACTTTAAACATAAAAAAATTTCTCTGCCCTTTGGCCTCCCCTTCCCCTCTACTGTGCATTGTGTATCTGCATTAGGCATTGACCAAACCTCCCTCAGTGGCAGAAATGCCTGCTCAACCACAAACAGCAACATTCTCCTAGTATCGACAAGACAACTCCTTAAAAGATAACATTCCTTCTTGATCTTGTAAGGGGCCATGATAATGCTTAGCTCTAGATTGTGTAAACTGTCAATAATATGTTATTTAATGTACAGCCCTCTATCTCAAAAAACTGATATAACCATGCCTTGACTTCTAACAGGCAGAACAGTTCCTGGAGCTTTCTGAGATGCTTTTCCCAGGTTATAATCCTCAATTTGGCTCAAATACAATTTTTCATTTCTTTCTTAGATCAACAGATTAATTTTCATCAACATATGTCTGTTGGAAATATATGAATTTATATAATATTTTAATAATGTGAGGATTCACATTGTCATTTCTACAATTTAAAAAACAGAGGTTCTGGCTCAAGCTGGCAATATAGGAAGATTCTAAACTCGCCTCCTCCCACAGACACACTGACTCTACAACTATGTATGGGACAATTCCTCTGAAAAATCTCCAAAAACTAGCTGAGTGACTCCTACACACTGGGCAAACAAGAAATATTCCACTTGAATTGAGTAGGAGAGGCCGAGATACAATCTCGCTATAAACCCAATCCCCAGAGTGGTTACCCAAAATCAGGAGGGAACTCAAAACCCCAAGCTTCTCCCTGAGGAGTAAAGGGTTTGAATCCCACATCAGGCACCTCAACTTTTAAGACCTGTATGTGATAGATGAGTCCCCAAAACATGTAGCTTTGAAAGTCAATGGGGCTTGCAACCATGTGACTCATAAAGCTATAGCAAACAGAGAAACCATTCTTAAAGGGTGTCTGTAGATTGACCTGCCCCAGGGCAGAGGCAGCACAGAGACAGCTGACTGAAAACTGCCCATATATTTTGTGAAAGAGGCTTATTTGCTTATCTTAAAGCATTGGCCTGAGGGGCAGGCTTCTAATTAAACACACATCTAAGGGCAGACTGTAATCCTCTCTGGAGACCTAGGAAGGTAGTCATTAGCTCTACACTCTCCCTCTGCCACACTACAGAGTGCAGTATCTCCTGTATAGGGCCTGTACACGCATCGGATACCCCAGGTTTTGTGGCTGCTACTCAGGGAATGCCCCATGATTGCCTGGCTCTAGTGGCCAGTGGGGCTTGTATTCCTGGGTCCCATGAGACTGTAATAGTTATAGAGATTGTTCTTGGCTAGTTACCACCCTGATGGCAAAGCAGAGACAGCAGAATGAAACACCCCCCCCCCCCAGTCTTTCTGTGAAAGAGGCCTATTTGCTTGTTCTGGAGCTTTGGCCTGAGGACCAGCCTTCTGGTTTGGAAGGCAGCTATACTAACGAGTATACCACCAATTTGGGCTTCTTGTTTAGCACACATATAAGGTTCTACATAGGGGCTCTCAAGGCATGGAGGGTGGTGGATGTCATCTTTTCATTCTCCCTCTGCTTTGCTTCAGCTCACTGGAATAAAAATGTGTTCCTCCAAAAAGAGGGTTGTACCCTTGTCTGCCACCTGAATTTTAGTGGCTGCTGGCCAGAGGATATCTCTAGGTCACCTGGATCTGGTGATTAGAGGGGCCAACACTTTCAGGTCTCACGGGACTGTATATATTTGCATACTTTAATAGCTGCTGCCTCAGGTTCTGCTTTCCAATCTGCCTGAATCTAGGGTGTTAACTGAATCCTTGCCTTTGGGATGTTGATAGACCTTGTTTTTAATGCAAGTTTGTGTGCCCGATGCACAGTGAGGCCAAATAAACTGAAATGGAGTTTGGAGCAGAGGAAGGTTTATCACAAGGCTGTGCAAGGAGACGAGGTGGCTCATGCCCTGAAAAGCCTTGAGCTCCACTAAGGGTTTTGGCAAAGCATTTTTAAAGGCCGGGGGGGGGGGGAGGTCACAGGGTATATGATCAGCTTGTGCACAATTCTCTGATTGGCTGATGGTGAGGCAGCAGGGTAGTGTCACAGGGGTTAACATTATCAGTCCTTAGGCTCCAGAAGGCCTGGGACTATGTGCTCATGGTCATCAAGTAGTTCTTCCATTTGTGGGGGTGGGTTTCACATCTGCAAAACAACTCAGGAAATTTTCATCAAATACTATTATCTAGGTACTTCAGAGAGGAGCTAAAGCAGAAGATATGGGGGAAAGCCTGTCCCGGGAAGGCCCCAAAGGGTTCTGCTTGGTTATATTTTCCCCCCTTTCTTTGATACTCCCCAATCTTGAGGAGAACAAGTTTTGAAAAAGAAAAGGAATAAAGATTAGAAAGAGGTTAAGCATAAACTTGACAGAGGTACCCACAGGGTCCTGCTTGGTTACAATTACTCTGGCAGACACTTCTTTTTTTCTCTTATTTAGATTTTTTTATTGCCATCCAGTTTACTGTCAACCACTAAACCATCCAGTAACATAGCCATCCAGTAAGATAGCCAACGGAAATAAGTGAATGGGTTTCAATCTGTGCTGAAGATCCTTTTTTCTTTATCTCAAGTCCTCATACGGTGAAACATTCAGGGTTTAATTTCTCTGGAAGGAAAGGAGCTCAGTGTCCCATACAGAAAATCACTGCCCATACTTCAGCATTGTAGGTGTTCAGTGCATTGGCTTCAGAGAGAGCATCCTCAGCCTCTGTGAGCTCATCCAGCTGATAACAGGCAATTCCCAGTCCTAGCCAGGTAAGGCAAGAAGGTGATCTTTTTCAGACTTGCAGGTAGGGTTTTTTGCCTTTTCTTACTCTTTCTCTTCCAGATATATCTGCCCCAGTCGCAGGAAGATGAAGTGCATCTCAGAAGCAACCACTACAAAACTAATGGTTCGCTCATAGCATGCCTTGGTTCCAGCATGATTTCCACTCAGAAAATAGAGATGGTCTTTCACACCCCAGACGTTAGGGTTCAGGTAGTCCATTTGGGCTGCTTGTTGAAGGTATTCCTCTGCTTTAGCAAAATCCTTCTTGAGTAGGTGTGTCTGGGCCAGCACCAAAGACCTCCTGTCTTATTAGCCTCTTACAATCTAGGAAAATATTCCCTCTTGTTGCTTCTTCTCATATCTAGAGTTTCACTATTACAATCATTGATCTCATATGGAACAATATATTATTTTATCAGAGATTCAGTCACACATTTGTTAATGTGAGAAACAACAAAAAAGGCAATATAGGTTATAAGTTGTGCAAATATCTCCTGGTTTTAGTCAGACTCAGGAGGGGATATGTTTATTTCTTCTTTCCTGCAGCCATTCACAGGTGGGCTGGGTCAGTATGTTCCCTGTGAGATGTACAAAGGTATTCTAGTTTAACATTCAAGCATGGGAGCAGGGTTCCCTGAGATGGGCCATTTATGTATACTTTAAGCTATAACCAAATCATTTAGTGATGAATTTGTAGCAAAAGGAATAGAATACAAAGGTTAAAGTAAAAGAAACAGGTCTAATATGGAGTCGGATTTGTTCTTCCCTATTGCAATTCCTGACCGTCAATATCCATTCCATAATCTTGTGAGGAAAGGGATGACGACTGCTCTTAGCTACTTCCCGCGCTGTGCAGGGGCAAGGGAGGGTGATTGTGGAACGGAATTGATCAGCCTTGGGCAGGGAATATTAAACCTCTTTGTAAAAACACAGATTAAAAGCCAGTAATATTTCAGGAAAAAACAAAAAAATTGCAATCATATTCATCAGTTTACTCGGTCCTATGTAATTAATCCTTTTACCAACAGTTTCATGAAATCAGAGTTTCCATTACACTTTTAAAATATCTTACCTAGTTCAGCAGTATGATTTAAAAGTTATCATAAACCTGTTTTTGTCAAAACATCCTTTCTATTGTTAGACCTGCGCGGTCTCCTAGGAGTTTCGACTCGCCCAGGAAACAACAAGAGTCGGAAGTCGATGCAAAACGCAAGAGGTTTATTGAAGGCCGGTGCACCGGGGTTCCTTGGTCCTCACGCAGGAGGTCGAAGAAGGAACCCTTTTGGGCGCGAATATGTCAGTTTTATAGGTTCCCACTTCCCCGTATGTAAATTATAGATTTGGTTGTGTTCTCCTGCTGATTGGTCCCGGCTTAGGCTCGGACCAGAGAGGGAACTTGTCCCCAGCTGCCTGATTGGTCTTTGACAGACACCTTTTTTACATTTTGTTATCTCCCTCCTTCTCCCCAGCTGTCTGATTGGTCTTTGACAGACACCTTTTTTACATTTTGTTATCTCCCCTCCTTCTCGGAAGGGGGCCGGACATCCTGGAAATTCACCCATTGTCTAAGAAGCCCCTATTGTCTGGAGAGTTCTTAATCATTAGCTGGAACAATGTCCCTCGAGTCCCACATTCCCCCCTTTTTCTTGTGACTATTGATTCCAATCATGGAATCTCAACCTTCTGTTCGTAAACTTTGGTACTGTTATCTTAACATTAGAACTTGTACAGTACTGATACGTTCTCTAATAAATGCTATCAAGCGATTTAGAACACATGGTCCAAAAGTTAAAATCAACAATAAAACAATAAGAGGTCCCAACAGAGTAGAGATTAAGGTGGTAAACCAGGGGGACTTATCAAACCATGATTGAAACCATCCTTTTTCGTTCTCTCTCTCCCTTTGCCTTTTATCTAAGCGTTCCCTTAGTTTATCCATGGTTTTGGTAATGGTTCCTGAATGATCAATATAAAAGCAATATTCTTCTTTTAGAGCGGCGCATAATCCCCCTTCCTTAAGAAACAGCAAATCTAGGCTGCAACACCATTTCTGAAAGTGAGGTGAGTGATTCCTTTAGTTGAGTTATGGAACTTTCTAATGCTCGAAGGTCGATGTCTACAGCCTGTCTTAAACTTGCATAATACTGGGGTTGTTGTATGAGGGCTGTGGTTCCTGTTCCTATCCCGGCAGATATTCCTAGTCCTAGAAGGACAGCCAATGTGAGGGTTACAGGTTCTCTTTTGTTTTTTGTTTTTTGTTTTTCCTACATATTCATCTAAAAAGGATGAGTCTGAATGGTAGATAAGTCTAGGGACTAATTGCACTAACACACAAAAGTCAGCTGAAGTATTAAGAACCTCTAAAGAGACATAAGGGGTGAGCCCCGTGTTACATGTCCACCATCCATCTTGAGGAGGTACAAGATATCCTGAGCCTGAAGGGAGGCTAAAATCATGACAAAGGTGTCTATGGGACTGGGGAGGTGTTCCTATACAAGTACCATTTCCAAAAACCGAGGACAGGGTTAATTTACTGTTCCCTTCTTGCTTCCATCGACATTGGTCTGAGGAGGTAGAATTAGTATAGTTGGAGCTATATCCTATAGCATCATAATAAGGGGGAGGGGCAGCATAGCAAAGCCAACATGATTTTGTAGCCTCTGGGTTTGTAGCATTGAGAACCGTAAAGGCTGCCTGCACCAAAGAAAGCATCCTATCCTGAGGAGTCCCAGGCTTAACTGTGGGTTCTTTGGATCCAGAGGTTTCATTAGCCTCATTCTTTGTTGACGTAGTTGAAGGGGCCGGGGGAAGCAAAGGGGGGCCAAGTATGGGATTTGGGCCTATTGATATTGGAGCAGGAGTCTCAATCTTTAGCTTAAGGGTCATTAATATTCCTAAATCATATCCCCTCATGTAAAATCTAACGCCCCAAGAATGACCATTTATCCATTTTTTATCTCTTTTTCCGGGATTACTAAAGGAAATTTTAAGGGGATGACACCATCCTGAACATTTACTCCGGTGTCCGGTATCCTCATTATGAGAATAATTAGCCGTTACAGTAATAAAATCCCAAGTTGAGGTGGGTTTCCAATTAGTATCCCCGGTAGTTTCACATCCCCAGCTTTTGCAATAAAAGTTTTCAGTTCCACCACATTTATAATTCAGAGATCAAGGGCGGTGGAACCCGGGGCATACGTAGAAAGTGAGGATACCAAGCATCATTCTTTTGCCTGCATTTTTGCAACCCGGCCCAAACCAATCAGTTTCCGAAACTTTGGAAGGGGCAGTGTTCATATCATGAGAATCTTCTGTATCCCAATAAGGTGCTCCTATAGCCAATTTACAAACATCAGGAAAAAGATCTGGCCACCAGGTCCAGGGGGGTGCAGTATGACTAATGGACCAGGTTACATCTCCAGTCTGAGAAATTACCTGCCAAGTTAAACGTTGGGGGAGGTGAGGGCTAAAATCACTTACAGTCAGTAAAGGCAGTAAAACCAAAATTATAAGTCTTAGGTTCGTAGAAGCTTGAGTTTGAGCGGGTTGTCGGTTCTTTGGGCCCGCCATCCTGATGATGCCGTCGCTGGTGCAGCCTTCACATGTGAAGCATGGATCCAGGCAGCGATGCCGTCCACTTTTATGGCCGTTGGGGTGGTGAGGAGGACGGTGTATGGTCCTTTCCATCGAGGTTCCAACGTCTGGGTTCGATGCCGACGGACGTATATGGAGTCTCCGACTTGGAAAGGATGAGTTTCTCCCGGTGTTCCCAGTTGGTAGGCCTTGGAGAGTTGGGACCATATTTCTTTCTGGACCAATTGGAGTCCCAGTAGCCTAGCATATAAGTCAGTGTTATTTTGACAATCAGGTTTTATTTCTTTTCCTAAAGTGAGGAGGGGAGGCGGGGCACCATATAATATTTCAAAAGGAGTAAGATGGTATCGGGAAGGTGTATTTCTAACCCGGAATAGGGCCAAAGGAAGGAGCACCGTCCAATCGGTACCGCCAGTCTCCAAGGACACTTTAGTTAGGGTCTCTTTTAGAGTCCTATTCATTCTTTCTACCTGACCTAAACTTTGGGGTCTATAGGCACAATGTAATTTCCAATCAGTCCCCAAATATCTGGCCACATCCTGACTTACCTGGGCGACGAAGGCTGGACCATTATCAGACCCTATTACCTTTGATGCTCCAAATCGAGGAAAAATTTCTTCTAAAATCTTCTTGGCTACTACAGCAGCTGTTTCTTTCTTTGTTGGGAAAGCCTCTATCCATCCTGAAAAAGTGTCTACAAAAACTAAAAGGTATTTATTACCGTACCTTCCAGGACGCACTTCGGTAAAGTCCACTTCCCAGTAAGTTCCTGGGCGGTCCCCCCTGAGTCTCTTTCCAGTTTCAAGTTTCCCTTTGTGAGCATTTACCTGTTGACATGGGACGCATTCCTGTACAATTTGTTCAGCTAATTTTGTCATTCCAGGGGTTTCGTACCCGGCTTTTTGTAACAAGGCTACCATCTTTTTAGTCCCCAAATGTGTCCATCTGTGCATCTGTTGTAACATGGATTCTGCTTGCTGAGGGGACAAAGTTCCTTTTGTTGTGGCCGGGATGATTTCTTCATCGCGGCCTGGTTTTTCAGGAACTTTATCTGACAGTCCTAAAATGACTTCTCCCGATGCTATTTCTCGGGCCACTTGGTCAGCCATATTATTTCCCCTAATTATTGGGGTATTTCCTTTTTGATGTCCAGGGCAGTGGATGATACTGACTTTAGTAGGAAGCATGAGTGCAGTCAACAAAGCCACGATTTCGTCTTTGTTTTTAATTTCTTTGCCACCTGAAGTTAGTAGCCCTCTCTGTTGGTAAATGGCACCGTGGATATGAGCGGTAGCAAACGCATATCTACTGTCTGTGTAGATGTTTACTTTTTTATTCTCTGCCATCTCTAATGCCCTCGTCAGGGCAATTAATTCAGCTCGTTGGGCTGAGGTCCCTTGTGGTAGCGCCGCTGCCCATATGACTTGTTTTCCGTCTACTATGGCTGCCCCAGTTCGACGCTTACCTTCCTCCAGGAAACTGCTCCCATCCGTGAACCAGGTGAAATCAGCATCAGGGAGGGGCAGGTCCATCAGATCTGGCCTACTGCCGTGTGCTGCGGCTAGTACTTCCTGACAATCATGTATGATGATGGAGCCTTCCAAGTCAGGATCAGGTAGCAAGGTGGCTGGATTGAGTCCTGTGGCTGGAGCAAACTTGATGCGATCTGAGTTTAGCAACAGGGTTTGGTAATGAGTCATCCTGGCATTAGTTAGCCACCTATCCGGTGGTTGACGGACTACATTTTCCAGGGCATGAGGAGCTGTTATCGTTAGATTTTGTCCTAAAGTTAGTTTGTCAGCATCTTTGACTAGAACGGCCACTGCAGCGATTATCTTTAAACAGGTGGGCCATCCTGATGCCACAGGGTCCAATTTTTTGACAAATAAGCAACTGGGCGATTCCAGGGACCAAATTTCTGAGTCAATACTCCTTTTGCAATGCCCTTATTTTCGGCCACATATAAATGAAAAGGTTTGGTTACATCTGGCAGTCCTAGGGCTGGAGCTGAAAGTAAAGCTCGTTTGATTTGGTCAAAAGCCCGTTGTTCCTTATCGCCCCAAACGAAAGGAGTGCTGTTTTTGGTTAGGGGGTACAATGGGGCTGCCAGCTCAGCAAACCCTGGAATCCATAGTCTACAGAATCCGGCCGTCCCCAAAAATTCTCTAACCTGCCTGGCGTTTTTGGGAGCCGGAATTTGGGCCACCGTATCCTTTCTGCTCTCCGTGAGCCATCTTTGCCCCCCTTTTAATAGATACCCCAGGTAACTGACCTGTTGTTGGCATATTTGTGCTTTCTTGGCTGAGGCTCTATATCCCAGGGTTCCAAGTTCCGTTAACAGTTTTTCAGTACCCTTGATACAATCTTCTTGGGTCTCAGCAGCTAATAAAATATCATCAACGTATTGGAGTAATGTTACCTGGGGATTTGATTCTCTATATAATGCCAAATCCTGATGGAGGGCTTCATCAAAGATGGTCGGGGAGTTCTTAAATCCCTGAGGTAGCCGTGTCCATGTCAGCTGACCAGACATTCCCGATGTTGGATCTTTCCATTCGAAGGCAAAGTAGGGTTGGCTTAGGGGAGAGAGTCTTAAACAGAAAAAAGCATCTTTAAGGTCCAAAACAGTATACCACATATGTTGAGGTGGAAGAGTGCTCAGGAGGTTGTAAGGGTTTGGAACTGTGGGGTGGAAGTCTGCCACCCGTTTGTTTACCTCTCGTAGATCCTGCACCGGCCGATAATCATTTGTTCCTGGTTTCTTTACCGGCAGGAGAGGGGTGTTCCATGCTGATTGACATCTTATTAAGATGCCCAAGTCTAGTAGCCTCTGTATATGGGGACGGATACCGTCTTTGGCTTCTCTACTCATGGGGTATTGACGGACCGTTATTGGGGTGGCAGTTGCCTTGAGTTCCACTAGCACCGGGGGCCGATTTTTGGCCATCCCCATTCCGGCAGTTTCT
Source organism: Globicephala melas (assembly GCF_963455315.2). NCBI lineage: Eukaryota > Metazoa > Chordata > Mammalia > Artiodactyla > Delphinidae > Globicephala > Globicephala melas. The sequence goes on from NC_083335.1 coordinate 60,906,234, forward strand.
GCCCAGGCTTGAGGGAACCGAGTTACCCAATCAGTAACATTAACTCGTGAGGATGAAGGCTGCTCGTATAATTTATATTCATCTTCTAATTTCATAGTCAATATTTGAAGTAACCTTCCCTTATTATCAGTTATGGTGGGACCTTCTGGCTGAAAGTGGATTTGAGCCCCTACTTTGGAGAGTAAATCTCTTCCCAGCAAAGGATAGGGGCATTCCGGAATAATCAAAAATGAATGGGTTACTCGTCCAATCCCAAGATCTACTGTCCTTCGTGTGGTCCATGAATATTGTTTATTCCCAGTGGCTCCTTGTACCCATGACCTTTTAGCTGAGATAGGACCTTTTGAGTGGAGAAGGACGGAGTGCTGGGCTCCGGTATCTACCAAAAATTGAACAGGTTCCCCCTCCACTTTAAGAGTTACCCGGGGCTCGGGGAGAGGGTTCGAGCCCTGACTTTCCTAGTCTTCTTCTTTCAATGTTAAGATTTTGTTTTTGGTTGGCCTTCCTCCATTCTTTTTCTTAGGGCATTCTCTCGCCCAATGTCCTTTTTCTTTACAGTAGGCACATTGGTCCTTGTCTAATGGCCGCCTTCTGTCTGCCGTTCGCCCTTCCTGCCTATTTCTATCCCCTATATTTCTTCCTCCAACCACAGTGGCCAGTATCTTACTTAAATTCCTCTCCTGTCTCTTATCCCGTCTTATTTCATGGGCTTCCTGCTCTTTCTGCTTTCTTTCTTCCTTCTCTTCCTCTGTTTCTCTTTTGTTATATACTTTATCTGCCTCTTTTACTAACTCCTGAAGCGAAAATCCCTGCAAGCCATCTAGCCTCTGTAATTTCTTCTTAATATCAGGGGCCGCTTGATCTATGAAAGCCATTGCTATAGTAGCCCTGTCCCTCCGAAGTTGGATCATAAGGGGTAAAGCGTCTAAAGGCTTCCATTAAACGTTCCAGGAACACAGTTGGCGATTCCTGGGGCCCCTGAGTTACTTCCCTTACCTTAGCCAAATTAGTGGGCCGTCTGGCCGCTCCATGGAGACCTGCCACCAGAGCCTGGCGATACATTTTCAGGCGCTCCCTACCTTCTGGGGCATTGAAATCCCAGTTTGGCCTGACGAGTGGGAAACCAGCATCAATCTCGTTAGGCAGCTGGGTAGGTTGCCCATTGGCGCCTAATACATTTTTTCTGGCTTCTAAAAGAACCCGTTGCCTCTCCTCAGTCGTTAGGAGAGTCTGGAGCAGCTGCTGACAATCATCCCATGTGGGCTGGTGGGAGAAAACAAGAGATTCTATTAAAGCGGTAAGGGCCTGTGGATTTTCGGAAAAAGTTGGGTTATGCATTTTCCAATTATAAAGATCTGCAGAGGAAAAGGGCCAATATTGGAGAGGTCTATTCCCTTGGCCATCGGGGGGGCCATATTCTCTAAGAGGTAGGGCAGTGGAGTCCGGGGAGATAGCCCTCTGGCTCCTAGTGCCCACTGAGGGACCCCTTTCTTCTTCCATCATGGATGGTTCCCTTGGTGCCGAGGGCAGTGGAGCTGGGGGTCCTCTAGGTGGTAGGGGATTCGGGGCCGGAGGATAAGGGGGTGGGGAATCCAAAAGCAGCAAATCGGACTGCGGGTCAGGATAAATCGCCTTCGGTAGATCCGGGGCGTCGGGTAGCTTCTCCGTGTTGGGGTTTTTCTTTAAGGCTAATATCTCTGACGCTGCTGATGTATGCGCGGACGTACCTGTTGAGGAAACAAAGGGCCGGACCCACGGAGGTGGGGAGAGAATTAAATCTTCCCAGACCAAGACATATGGTACTTGGTCTGGATGTCCGTGGGGATCTATATTAAATATCTTAGACTTCAGCAGCTTAATCTTGTCTAATAAAAAGGATCCTTCGGGGGGCCATCCTATCTGAAATGTTGGCCATTCAGAGGCACACAAAGTCTGCCACTTTCCTTTCTTTACCTCTACCGAAAAATTATGGGCTCTGGCCCGAACTTCGGTCCAATAGCTTAGGGTAAGGGAAAGAGGAGTCGTCATAGTTTGTCCCATTGTCGTCCGTCAGAGAAGAAGAATAGACCACAATACAGAAACAGTTAAAACTCCACGAAACACATATACGTATGGGCCACCGCGAGCTCGCTTCAAAACCGAAACTTCTTCAGATGGCAGTTATCACCAAGGGAACTGCCGAAACCGAGTGAAGGGGAGACAGAGTTTGCCTCTCCTTCCAGATGAGCCACTAGGGCGTCCCCTAGGGCTCATGGACGCCGGCTATTAGCACGTCTGCCTAGCCAGAGGTCCGATACAGATTCCATAATAAGCCGATTCTTACGGCTTTCCTCCGATAATGGCCCACAAAGAACAAGGGACAAACAGACAATCAAGCTCGAGCTTACCTGGTACCTCCAACTCCCGATGTTCTTGTGGTCCGGGGCGAGTGGAATCCCGGACGAGCCCCCAAATGTTAGACCTGCGCGGTCTCCTAGGAGTTTCGACTCGCCCAGGAAACAACAAGAGTCGGAAGTCGATGCAAAACGCAAGAGGTTTATTGAAGGCCGGTGCACCGGGGTTCCTTGGTCCTCACGCAGGAGGTCGAAGAAGGAACCCTTTTGGGCGCGAATATGTCAGTTTTATAGGTTCCCACTTCCCCGTATGTAAATTATAGATTTGGTTGTGTTCTCCTGCTGATTGGTCCCGGCTTAGGCTCGGACCAGAGAGGGAACTTGTCCCCAGCTGCCTGATTGGTCTTTGACAGACACCTTTTTTACATTTTGTTATCTCCCTCCTTCTCCCCAGCTGTCTGATTGGTCTTTGACAGACACCTTTTTTACATTTTGTTATCTCCCCTCCTTCTCGGAAGGGGGCCGGACATCCTGGAAATTCACCCATTGTCTAAGAAGCCCCTATTGTCTGGAGAGTTCTTAATCATTAGCTGGAACAATGTCCCTCGAGTCCCACACTATGACTCTTCTTGAAGATGTGGCAATTTTGCAAAACATCAGCTTAGTTTCTTATGAATGATAAAAGTAACATTTATTCATACTGTATAATCCGAAGAGGCTTATCACTCATTTGACAATGCTTTCCATGTAATTTAGCATACCAACCAATTCTAATCAGTTTAATATATATTTTTTTCTGAGGTGCCTCAGGGGCCCTCTGAAGCATCCCAAAGCTAGCTGAAGTCAAAAGAACTTATTAGAATTTGATAGGAAGTTCATAAAAAATATCAAAAAGTTTTTAAAAAACATTTGGTCATATAGAATATTTAAAAACACAGATTAGTTAAAAGCAAGATAATTCACACAATCTGTTATCAAATGCAGCATTCTAAGTAAACTCGCTCTCTTAGCAAAGAGGAACCAAGTATGGTCCTGCACCAGTCTACTTTTAATAACAAAACCCATTTACCCAATTAAGTGTAATCTAATCTTGGCCTGACCATGCATGAAACTCCTTTTTTGCTCAAAACATATATTCCACTTTCCTACTGTATAGTAGAATGTGTTAGAATTTTTAGTAGGTTTAAATTAGAATCCCCAACTCTTAAAAAACTTAATTTTTAGTGAAAACCAAGAGGCACGTAATAGTTACCAAAATCTGGATAGACTATTTAAGATAATTTTCAGAACATAATTATTCCTCTAGAGTTTATAAAGCTCTTATCTCATTTACATCTACTTTAAAGTTTCATCATATCAAGTTATTTTTCTTGCTGACAAATTTGCAACAGATACAACAAGATTTCACTTAACTTCTATTAAACCTAGGTATAGTAAAATATTATACTTAATGTTGATGACTCTAAAGACATGTCTATATTAATTGGATCAACAAACAAACATTAATACCAGATATTAATTTAATACTGAATATTTCCCAGTTCACGTGAACCTGAGATTAATTTAATTTCTCTTGTATTTAGAATTGTTTGATTTGTAAGCACTTATTTTTCTTTAAGCCAATTATAGAGCTCATTTGCAAATTAACCTAAGCAATATTATCCAAAGACAAAGACACATACAAACACACAAGCAGAGACCTCATAGTTCCCATTTCAAAATTTCAGCCCTGAGTCAGGTACAGCAATGTAAAACCCATCAGTTTACAAAAGAGGTTGGATTAAAATTAAGTTACTGGCAGATGGAACAAATCAAGCTTACTTGTCTAGATGTCTAAATATTTGCAAAAAAAAGGCACTTAAGATTTTTATTTACCCTTGACAAGTCAATTTCTAAATTATCCTCTTTCAAAATTTGCATTTTAAAAGGATGGCAGAGAAGACCAGATAGGACATTTACATCTCAAAGATACAGGCAAGTTTCTCCTTGGATAACTTTGTTTACACTTTGGTGGTCTCTGAGGGGTCAAAGCCATTGCCATCATCTGGGTCTTTTGCATATTTATCTGGGTGCATTCTACCTTTTCGACCATATCTGTATTATTGAAAACCAAATAAGCCAATTGGAACAAATCATTCATTGGTGTCTGAGGACCAGTAGTTTCTTTCTGATTTTTGTGCCTGGTGTCTGGGGCAGACTGGGCTATGAAATGCATAGTCAAAAGGGCCTGTTCCTTGCGGGAGGAGGGATCCACATTAGTATACTTTCTAAAAGCCTCCCTTAAGTCTCCTTTGGAAGAGAGTCTCCTGTCCCTGTTGGACCTCTTTCACATTTTTATAATTAATAGGTTATACTGTAATTTTCTTCACACCCTTACATAGCTTATGAATTAAAGTTTGGCTGAGGGAACATTCCAGGCAGTTATGAATGTTATTCCTGCATCCCCTTTTTCTTCAGTTCCAAGCAACACAGATTGATTAGATAAGCTTCAGAGAGCCCAGGTAGATCTTTTATGTCTCAAAGGCACCGGAAGAGAAATGCAAATTCCTCTTCTAACTACTTAAGCAAAACCCAGCCTTCTCAGGTTATTTTCAGGGAACTTTCTTTTTCCCAGTCCCCAAATATCCACCTCAGTCTAAACAAACAAATATAATAATACATATCATCCACTCACATTTGCATGCACCTATTTCAGCAAAACCAGGAAGAGAAAAAGGGATTTGGACTCAGGTACTGAGATACGCATTCACATACACACACATACCCTCAAGATAAAAGCAATTGCAAAAGACCCACTTTGATATAATAGCCAAGCCATTAGGGGCCTTTGCTCTCCAGATCTCAGGCAGTATTGAGGCATTTTCTTTCTTTTAGGGAGCATAGCTAAAGATCTCTTAGGTCTGCAGAAGTACCCCAGGAAACTATAAGATGGAACAGAGCTCTGATCATCCATATTTAATTATTCATGGCAAACAGCAATTAAAATTGGTCTCTCAGGGTCACAGTTCCCCCTAGCCCCCAAAAGGAAGACAATCCTGATCAACACTCCACTGCAGGCAAAACCAAATCAATAGGGAAGGATACTCTGGTTTCATCACACACAAGTCCCACTATTCACCAAAGACGTCTCAGCTGGCCAATGAAAGTACTAACACACATACAAACAACAAATACATGGTCCTACTAACAGAATCAAATGAGGCATAGCCCAGAAATTCCACCTCCATTCCCAGATGGAGGGTCCAAAGTGGCCTGGTTCCCAAAAAAGAATGGACCATGAGTGGCTCATGCCAAAATGATACACACAAAAACACAAACAACAACTAAGCTATGGTCACCCAGACAGAAAGTCAGAAGAGGTGTAGTCCAGAATTCCTCTTTTACTCCAAAACGGAAGCCTCCACCAAGCCCAGCTCTTGCAAATGAACCAGTTCCCAAATCAGGTAGAGTTCAACAATTCCCATCTGCAACAGGGTATCCCAACAAAACAAATTGGCTTGTCCCATAAAGGAAAAGCCCAAATTGAAGGAATATGTTCCTGGTGTGCACACTGGAGCAACTTACCCTCAAGTAGCTCACTTTCCAGAAGGGAAGAAGTCCAAACGGAGTGGAGAGAATTCCCAGCCTGCATAAGCTGAAGCGACTCACCCAATGACACTGAATGTGGACCTCAGCTCTGAACGTTTCTTGGCTCCAAACAACCTCATGCCATGGGCAGCCAGTGCCTGTTGGGGACAGTCCCTCTGAGACCACCAGAGCAAAATGGGCTCCAGCAGCCACTGGTAGCTCAGGGAAGGGGCTTCCCCAGGCCAGGATCGACCTGCCACCGTTGTGGACACCTATGCTGGCTTCGCCAAAATTGTTAATTCAAGTTTGTGTGCCTGATGCACTGTGAGGCCAAACAAATTGAAACATCGGAGTTTGGAGCAGAGAAAGGTTTATTGCAAGGCCATGCAAGGAGATGAGGTGGCTCATGCCCTGAAAAGCCTTGAGCTCCCCTAAGGGTTTTGGCAAAGCTTTTTTTTTTTTTTTTTTTTTGTGGTACGCGGGCCTCTCACTGTTGTGGCCTCTCCCGTTGCGGAGCACAGGCTCCGGACGCGCAGGCTCAGCAGCCATGGCTCACGGGCCTAGCCGCTCCGCGGCATGTGGGATGTTCCTGGACCGGGGCACGAACCCATGTCCCCTGCATTGGCAGGCAGACTCTCAACCACTGCACCACAAGGGAAGCCCTTGGCAAAGCATTTTTAAAGGCCAGGAGGGGGGTGGGTCACAGGATACATGATCAGCTTATGCACAATTCTCTGATTGGCTGATGGTGAGGCAGCAGGGTGGTGTCACAGGAGTTAACATTATCAGCCTTTAGGCTCCAAGAGGCCTGGGGCTATGTGTTCATGGTCATCAAGTAGTTCTTACCTTGTGGGGGGGTTCACATCTGCAAAAAACTCAGGAAATTTGCATCAAATACTATGTAGGTACTTCAGAGAGGAGCTAAAGCAGAGGATATGCAGGAAGGCCTGTCCCAGGAAGGCCCTATATGGTCCTGCTTGGTTACATTGTCACAACCACAACTACTGGGAGATATTAAAAGTAAAATAAGTTGCTTGGACAATCACAAAGGTTTGAGAGACAACCAAGAGCTAAGGCAAAGTTGAATAATGTTTCATCATTTACACAAGGTCACTCCTTCAAGACTAGGAGTGGTGGCTGTTTTATCCAATGCATAGAAATCAACACAGAATGTCAAGAAAATTGGAGAAACAGAGGAATTTGGTTCAAACAAAAGAACAAGATCTCAGAAAAATACATTAATGAAACTGAGAGATTTAATTAATGAACATTTTAAAATAATTGTCATAAGGATGCTCACTGATAACTTTATTTATTTTTTTTAACATCTTTATTGGGGTATAATTGCTTTACAATGGTGTGTTAGTTTCTGCTTTATAACAAAGTGAATCAGTTATACATATACATATGTTCCCATATCTCTTCCCTCTTGCGTCTCCCTCCCTCACTGATAACTTTAAATTCTCCACTTGAGAATGTGATAAATGGAATGTTGCCTGCCATAGTAAACAAAGGATGTCACAGTCATCAGCGATTGCAGTCACTGCAAATGGTGAGCTGGTGAGCCCTAAGGGAACACATGAAGGAAAAGAATACCTGTCATTTAACAGCCATCAGACTGTAACCACACCCTAGGGTGAGCCCTGAGAAAACTCAATATCCTGAAAACACAGGATATTGGCCCCAGATATCTGAGGTGCATATCAAAAGAATGATTTCAGTGAGCCCAAACTCTTGTATCTTCCCATACATCCTCCCTTTGGTATTTAGCATTAAAAAGGTGCTAAATTATTTAACTTGGGATATCTGGCTTTCTTTAATTAACAGTAATCTTTTGATGTTCCTACTACCTGCCCTTTGTTGCAAAACTCCTATATATCCTAGCTCCCCCAGCCCCACCCTGCCTCCTTGGAGCCGTTCTGTCAGGGTTACTTGATATGCTTCCTCCTGGGCTTGAAGCCCTAAAAATTCCTGCTGATTAAAACATTACCCTCAATTTTTAGATTGTGAATAATGTTTTAGTCAGCAAATGTAATGCAGTGGGAAGAAATGGATCTTTTCAATAAATGATCCTAGATCAATTAGAAATCTGTACGGGAAATTGAATACTGACATTATTCAGGAAAAAAGTAGTTTGAAATGAATCATAGCCCTAAGTTTGAAAGGTAAATTATACAGCTTTAGAAAATAATATAGAAGAATGCCTTCACAGACTTTGAGAGAGACAAAATATTCTTAAATTAGAACAGAAAGTACTAACTATAAAGGAAAAGATTGATAAATTAGACTTGATTAAAATTAAGACCTTTTCATTAAATGACTGTTAAAATATCAAAAAGAAAGTCACAGAGCATGAGAAGATATTTGTAATACATATATATGACAAAGACCTCATATTCTTACTATATATAACATTCTTACAAGTAAATTAAAAAAATAAAAATAAAAAAGACAGCCATGGAAAAATGGGTAAGAGATTTGAACAAACACTTCACAAAAGAGGATATCAATATAGCCATTAAGCATATAAAAAGAAAATCAGGGCTTCCCTGGTGACGCAGTTGTTGAGAGTCTGCCTGCTGATGCAGGGGACATGGGTTCATGCCCCAGTATGGGAAGATCCCACATGCCACAGAGCAGCTGGGCCCGTGAGCCATGGCCACTGAGCCTGCACATCTGGAGCCTGTACTCCATGGCAGGAGAGACTGCAACAGTGAGAGGACAGAGAACCACAAAAAAAAAAAAAAAAAAAAAAAAAGATAATTAACTTCATTAGTCATCAGGGAGATGCAAATTAAAACCACAATGAAAAACTGCAACAAACCCACCTGAAATACTAAAATGCAAATGATTCGTGACACTAGGTGCTGGTGACAATACTGAGAGACAAATAATCTCCTTCACTCATGTACAAAGTATAAATTAGCACATTCCTTTGGTTAAATAATTCCACATCTACAGTATTGTGTATAGAATGTACAGCATTGTGTATATTTGTGTACCAAAAGATATATACAAGAATGTTTAGGGCTGCTGGGTCTGACATGGCCCAGTTTGTGGAAGCTCCACTTCTTTCTTTCTTTCTTCTTTCTTTCTTTCTTCTTTCTTTCTTTTCTTTCTTTCTTTCTTTCTTTCTTTCTTTCTTTCTTTCTTTCTTTCTTTCTTTCTTTCTTTCTTTCTTCCTTTCTTTCTTCCTTTCTTTCTTTTCTTTCTTTTTCTTTTGTGGGTGCCTTCGAGTGTGTGGGCCCTCCACTACTTGGGGGGAGGGGGGAGGGGGAGGGCATGGGGGAAGGAGGATTTGGAACCGGGGTCAAAACGCTGCATGACTCATAGATGAGGGAATGCCAAGCTGTTGCCACAGCCCTCGCACCTGAGAAAACCTTGTTCCCCAGGATGGAGCATCTGGTGCCAACAAGATGGCAGATGGGGAACTGAATGTGGACAGTCTTATCACCAGACTGCTAGAGGTGTAAGGATGTTGTCCAGGAATTTTGTGCAGATGACTGAAGCAGAAGTTCAGGGCTTATGTATCAAATCTCTGGAGAACTTTCTCAGCCAGCCTATTATTTTGGAATTGGAAGGGCCACTGAAAATTTGTGGAGGTATTCATGGACAGTATACAGATTTGCTGTGAATATTTGAATACAGATGCTTTCCCCCAGAAGCCAACTATCTTTTCTTAGAAGATTATGTAGACAGAGGAAAGAAGTCTTTGGAAACCATTTGTTTGCTATTGGCTTATAAAATCAAATATCAAGGGAATTTCTTTCTCTTAAGAGGAAACCATGACTGTGCTAGGGTCAATTGCATTTATAGATTCTATGAGTAATGCAAAAGAAGGTTTAATATTAAATTGTGGAAGACCTTAACTGATTGCTTCAACTGTCTGCCTACAGCTGCCATTGTGGGTGAGAAGATTTTCTGTTGTCTTGGAGGACTGTTACCAGACCTGTGATCTATAGAGAAGATTAGGAGAATTATGAGACCCACTGAAGTCTCCGATACAGGTTTGCTCTGTGATTTGTTGTGGTCTGACCCAGACAAGGAAGTACAAGTTTGGGAAGAAAATGGTCGTGGTGTTTCCTTCACTTTAGAGCTGCTGTCATTGGTAAATTTCTGAATCATCATGATTTAGACTTCATTTGTCAAGCTCATCAGGTGGTGGAAGATGGATATGAAATCCTTGCTAAGTGATAATTGGTAACCATATTTTCAGCCCCAAATTACTTTGGCGAGTTTGATGATGCTGGTGGAATGATAAGTGTGGATGAAACTTTGATGTGTTCATTTTAGATATTGAAGTCATCGGAAAAGAAAGCTAAGAACCAATATGGCAGACTGAGTTCAGGACATCCTGTCACTCCACCTTGAACAGCTAATCCATTGAATAAAAGGTGAAGAAAGGAACTTTGTAAAGAAACCATCAGATTTGTTAAGGACATACTTCATAATATATAAGTGAGCACTGTAAAACCATCAAGCCATTTGACACCCTTTATGATCATCCACCAGGGGGCAGAAAACAGAAGCAAAAGGAACTACAACCCTGCAGCCTGCAGAAAGGAGACCACAAGCACAGTAAATTAGACAAAATGAGATGACAGAGAAATATGTTGCAGATGAAGGAGCATGCTAAAAATCCACAAGACCAAATAAATGAAGAGTAAATAGGCAATCTACCTGAAAAAGAATTTACAGTAATGATACTAAAGATGACCTAAGATCTCAGAAATAGAATGGAGGCACAGATTGAGAAGATACATGAAATGTTTAACAAGGGCCTAGAAGAAATAAAGAACAAACAATTAGTGATGAACAACACAATAACTGAAGTGATAAATACACTAGAAGGAACAAATAGCAGAATAACTGAGGCAGAAGAACGGATAAGTGAGATGGAAGATAGAATGGTGGATATAGCTACCATGGAGCAGAACAAAGAAAAAGAGAATGAAAGACACGAGGACAGTCTCAGAGACTTCTGGGACAACATTAAACACAAAATCATTTGAATTATAAGGGTCTGAGGAGAAGAGAAAGAGAAAGAGTCTGAGAAAATATTTGAATAGATTATAGTTGAAAACTTCCCTAACATGGGGAAGGAAATCATCACCCAATTCCAGGAAGAACAGAGAATACCATACAGGATAAACCCAAGGAGATACACTCTGAGACACATATTAATAAAGCTAACAAAAATTAAATACAAAGAAAATGTATTAAAAGCAGCAAGGGGAAAACAACAAATGATATACAATGAAATATCCAGAAGCTTATCAGCTGATTTTTTAGCAGAAACTCTGCAAGACAGAAAGGAGTGGCAGGATATACTTAAAGTCATGAAAGGGAAAAATACTAAAACCAAGAATACTCTATCCAGCAAGGATCTCATTCAGATTCAATGGAGAAATCAAAAGCTAAACAGACAAGCAAAACCTAAGAGAATTCAGCACCACCAAACCAACATTCAACAAATACTAAAGGAACTTCTCTAGGCGGGAAACACAAGAGACGAAAAACACCTACAAAAACAAACTCAGAACAATTAAGAAAATGGTAATCAGAACATAAATATCAATAATTACCTTAAATGTAAATGGATTAAATGCTCCAACCAAATGACACAGACTGGCTGAATGGATACAAAAACAAGACCTGTATATATGCTGTCTAAAAGACACCCACTTCAGACCTGGGGACACATACAGACTGAAAGTGAGGGGATGGAAAAAGATATTCCATGCAAATGGAAATCAAAAGAAACCTGGAGTAGCAATACTCATATCAGAAAAAATAGACTTTAAAATAAAGACTATTAAAAGAGACAAGAAAGGACACAACAAAATGATCAAGGAATCAATACAAGAAAAAGATATAAAAATTGTAAATATTTATGCACCAAAAATACATAAGGCAAATGCTAACAGCCATAAAAAGGAAAATCAACAGTAACAGAGTAATATTGGGGGACTTTAACTCTCCACTTAATACCAATGGATAGATCATACAGACAGAAAATTAATAAAGAAACACAGGCCTTAAATTATACATAAGACAAGATAGAATTAATTGATATTTATAGGACATTCCATCCAAAAGCAGCAGAATACACTTTCTTCTCAAGTACACATGGAAAATACTCCAGGACAGATCACATCTTGGGTCACAAATTAAGTCTCGGTAAATTTAATGAAACTTAAATCATAGCAAGCATCTTTCTGACCACAACACTATGAGATTAGAAATCAATTACAGGAACAAAAATGTAAAAAGCACAAACACATGGAGGCTAAACAGTATGCTGCTAAATAACCAAGATATCACTGAACGAATCAAAAAATACCTGGAAACAAATGACAATGAAAACACCATGACCAAAAACCCATGGGATGCAACAAAAGCAGGTCTAAGAAGGTAGTTCATAACAATATGACACTGTTTCATGAAACAAGAAAAATCTCAAATAAACAACCTAACTATACACCTACAGCAAATGGAGAAAGAACAACAACAAAATAACCTAGTAAAGGAAAGAAAACATAAAGATCAGAGCAGAAATAAATGAAATTGAAATTAAGAAAACAATAGAAAAGATAAATGAAACTAAAAGCTGGCTATTTGAGAAGATAAACAAATTCATCAACCTTCAGCCAGACTCATCAAGAAAAAAAGAGAACTCAAGTCAACAAAATTAGAAAATAAAACGAAGTTACAACTGACATTGAAGAAATACAAAGGATCATAAGAGACTAATACAAGCAACTTATGTCAATAAAATGGCCAACCTGGAAGAAATGGAAAAATTCTTTGAAAAGTATATCCTTCCAATACGGAAGCAGGAAGAAATAGAAAATATGAACAGACCAATCACAAGCACTGAAATTGAAACTGTGATTAAAAATCTTCCAACAAACAAAAGCCCAGGACCAGACGGCTTCACAGGAGAATTCTGTCGAACATTTAGGGAAGGGCTGACACCTAAACTTCTCAAACTCTTCCAAAAAATTGCAGCAGAAGGAACACTCCCAAGCTCATTCTATGAGGCCACCATCACCCTGATTCCAAAACCAGACAGAGATATCACAAAAAAAAGAAAATTCAAAGCCAATATCACTGATGAATATAGATACAAAAATCCTGGACAAAATACTAGGAAACAGAACCCAACAACACATTAAAAGGATCATACATCATGATCAAGTGGGATTTATACCAGGGATTCAAGGATTCTTCAATATACGCAAATCAATCAATGTGATACACCATATTAACAAATTAAAGATTAAAAACCATATGATCATCTCAATAGATACAGAAAAAGCTTTTGACAAAATTCAACACCGATTTCTGACAAAAACCCTCTAGAAAGTGGGCACATAGGGAACATATCTCAACATAATAAAGCCCATATACGACAAACACACAGCAAACGCCATTCTCAATGGTGAAAAATGAAAAGCATTTCCTCTAAGATCAGGAAAAAGACAAGGCTGTCCACTCTCACCACTATTATTCACCATGGCTTTGGAAGTCCTAGCCACAGCAATCAGAGAAGAAAATTAAATAAAAGGAATCCAAATTGGAAAAGAAGAAATAAAGCTGTCATTGTTTGCAGATGACATGATACTCTACATAAAAAATCCTAAAGATGCCACCAGAAAACTACTAGACCTCATAATTGAATGCAGTAAAGTTGCAGGACACAAAATTAATACACAAAAATCTCTTGCATTCCTATACAATAATGATGAAAAATCAGAGAGAGAAATTAAGGAAACAATCCCATTTACCATTGCAAGAAGAAGAGTAAAATACCTGGGAATAAACCTACCTAAGGTGGCAAAAGACCTGTATGCAAAAAACTATAAGACACTAAGGAAAGAAACTAAAGATGGCACAAACAGAGATATATCATGTCCTTGGATTTGAAGAATCAATATTGTGAAAATGACTATACTACCCAAAGCAATCTACAGATTCATTACAATCCCTGTCAAATTACCAATGGCATTTTTCACAGAAGTAGAAAAAAATTTACAATTTGTATGGAAACACAAAAGACCCTGAAGAGCCAAAGCAATCTTGAGAAAGAAAAATGGAGCTGGAGGAATCAGGCTTCCTGACTTCAGACTATAACACAAAGCTACAGTAATAAAGACAGTATGACACAAGCACAAAAACAGAAATATAGATCAATGGAACAGGATAGAAAGCCCAGAGGTAAACCCACACACCTATGGTCACCTAATCTATGACAAAGAAGGCAAGAATATACAATGGAGAAAAGACAGTCTCTTCAATAAGCGATTCTGGAAAAACTAGAGAGCTACATATAAAAGAATGAAATTAGAACACTCCCTAACACCATACACAAAAATAAACTCAAAATGGATTTAAGACCCAAATGTAAGGCCAGACACTATAAAACTCTTAGAGGACAACATAGGTAGATCATTCTTTAACATAAATCCATGAAGATCTTTTTTGACCCACCTCCTAGAGTAGAAAAATAAAAACAAGAATAAACAAATGGAACCTAATTACACTTCAAACCTTTTGCACACCCAAGGAAACCATAAACAAGGTAAAAAAGCAACCCTCAGAATAGGAGAAAATATTTGCAAATGAAGCAACTGACAAGGAATTAATCTCCAAAATATACAAACAGCTCATGCAGCTCAATATTAAAAAAACAAACAACCTAATGAAAAAATGGGCAGAAGACCTAAATAGACATTTCCTCAAAGAAGACATACAGATGGCCAACAAACACATGAAAGGATGCTCAACATCACTAATCATTAGAGAAATGTAAATCAAAACTACAATGAGGTATCACCTCACACCAGTCAGAATGGCCATCATCAAAAACTCTACAAACAATAAATGCTGGAGAGGGTGTGGAGAAAAGGGAACCCTCTGCCACTGTAGGTGGGAATGTATATTGATACAGTCACTATGGAGAACCGTATGGGGGGTCCTTAAAAAACTGAAAATAAACTGCCATGTGACCCAGCAATCCCACTCCTAGGCATATACCCAAATAAAACCATACTTAGAAAAGATATATGCACCCCAGTGTTCATTGCAGCACTATTTACAATAGCCAGAACTTGGAGGCAGCCTAAATGTCCATCAACAGAGGAATCAATAATGATATGGTACATATATAGAATCGAATATTACTCAGTCATAAAAAGGAAAGAAATTGTGTCTTTTGCAAAGATGTGGATGCACCTAGAGACTGTCATACAGAGTGAAGTCAGAAAGAGAAAAAGAAATATCATATATTAACACATATATGTGCAATCTGGAAAATGTTATAGATGATCTTATTTGCATAGCAGAAATACAGACACAGACATAGTGAACAAACGTATGGATACCAAGGTGGAAAAGGGGGGTGGGATGAATTTGGAGATTAGGTTTGACATATATACACTACTGTGTATAAAATAAACTAATGAGAACTTACCATATAGCACAGGGAACTCTACTCAGTGCTCCATGTGGACCTAAGTGGGAAGGAAAAGAGGGGATATATGTATAGAAAAGAGGGGATATATGTATAAGTATAGCTGATTCATTTTGCTGTACAGCAGAAACTGACACAGCAGTGTAAAACAACTATACTCCCTTCTGCCCCTCCTTGTTACTAATCTCCCACTTTGTCAAAGAAAACCACTTTCCTGATTTCTAGCCTCATTTTATTTTTTTTATGGATTGTGAATTTTACATACATAGACGCATGCAGTATGTACTGTTTTATGTTTGCCTTCTTTTGCTTAATATTATGTTTGTGAGATTCATCCACACTTTTGAATACTGCTTTAGTTCTTTGTTTTCATTTCTATAGAGTATTTCTTTTTATAACAGTAATGCAATGTATTAATTTATTTGAATGGTTTTGAGTATTTTGCTACTATGAAAAATGTCTTTATGAATATTCTTTTTTTTCCTTTGGAATATAGTTGCTTTACAATTTATTTAATGAAATAAATTTTGTTAAACACGTTAATCAAACAGGGGATGAATGCAAATGTACACTTATCTGATTATTTCCTAAAATTCCTACATCTTTTTAATTTTTTTCTTCCAGTTTTGCTAATATAATTGACATACAGCTTTGTGTAAGTTCAAGTTCTACAGAATAAAGATTTGAAAATTTTTATTCCATGATGTGGGTAGTTGTCTTGTGAGAGTATTTACTTGGTGAAAATACATTAAACTAAGCAATCATGATTTATGCACTTTTTCTGAAAGCATGTTGTACTTAAATAAAATAATCATTTTCACATATATAATACATGGAGTCAGGATAGCAGTTTTCTTGTTGGAAGGGAGAACAAATGGTGCTTCTGGGATGCTTAGCAGTGTTCTGTTTCCTTATTTAGGTGCTTGTTACATAGGTATGTTCAGTTTATGGAAATTTATTGTGTTTTAAGCATTAAAAATAATTACATTATATCATACAGACCACATTCTCTACCTACAGTAGCTATCAGTTACAAAGCAGCCATTACTTTCCTTAGGATACTAAAAAATATCCATTACTAAGTTTAAGAAAATATCATAATGGAAATTATAAAATACATACAACTAAATAGTCCCTCAGAATTCATAAAGATAACCATCCCTCACATGTGTTTCTTAAAAATTTACAGTACCTTTGTGGTTATAAAAGTCTCTAGTGTAGAATTTAAAGTTGTCTCAGATGGGTAGTGTCCCCATCAGAATAAAATGCAAAGCTTTCAGGAATAACACATTTTTACTCAAGGTCACACAGAATTTCCAAAAATGAAATTCCAAAGAAAATATGTATCATATTTCAAAACAAACAAATAAATGAGGTACCATAAGTGAGAGCCAGCTGAAAAAAAAGGTTAACAGACATAACAATAATGATTTTAGATTTAGTATTGACTAGGTCAGAATATAAAAAGTATGATTAAAATATTAAATAGATAAAAGGAAAACTTGCAAATATGACTGAGGAATGACCAAACTAAGTTGAAAAGGAACAAAACACAATATCTAGAAATAAAAAATATAAACACTGAAATTTAGCCAGTGGATTAAACAACATTTTAGGCACAACTAAAGGAGAATTAGTGAACTGAAAAATACTACCTAAGAAATTATCTCAAATAAAATCCACAAATACAAAAAGTGGAAAATATAAGAGAAGTGAAAAGACATGGAGGATAGAGTGAGACAGTCTAACATATATCTAATCCAAATTCTAGAAGGAGATTAAAGTGAGAATGGGAAAAGTGAAATATTCAATATATAAAAACATAATGGCTAAGAATTTTTCATAACTGTTGAAGAATAAAAATCCTTAGATCAATGAAGCCCCAGAAACCTTAACAACAGTATATAAAAATTATAAACCGACGGAAGGCGGAAGATGGCGGAAGAGTAAGACGCGGAGATCACCTTCCTCCCCACAGATACACCAGAAATACATCTACACGTGGAACAACTCCTACAGAACACCTACTGAAGGCTGGCAGAAGACCTCAGACCTCCCAAAAGGCAAGAAACACCCCACGTACCTGGGTAGGGCAAAAGAAAAAACAGAGACAAAAGAATAGGGACGGCACCTGCACCAGTGGGAGGGAGCTGTGAAGGAGGAAAAGTTTCCACACTCTAGGAAGCCCCTTCGCGGGCGGAGACTGCGGGAGGCGGTGGGGGGAGCTTCGAAGCTGCGGAGGAGTGCACAGCAACGGGTGCGGAGGGCAAAGCGGGGAGATTCCCGCACAGAGGATCGGTGCCGACCGGCACTCACCAGCCCGAGAGGCTTGTCTGCTCACCCGCCGGGGCGGGCGGGGCTGCGAGCTGAGGCCGGAGTGCAGGGAGAGGACTGGGGTTGGCGGCTTGAACATAGCCTGAAGGGGTTAGTGCACCACAGCTAGCCGGGAGGGAGTCCAGGGAAAAGCCTGCACCTGCCGAAGAGGCAGGAGACTTTTCCTTCCCTCTTTGTTACTGGGGCGTGAGGAGAGGGGTTTAAGAACGCTGCTTAAAGGAACTCCAGAGACGGGCGCGAGCCGCGGCTAAAAGCGCGAACCCCAGAGACGGGCGCGAGCCACGGCTGAAAGCGCGGACCCCAGAGACGGGCGCGAGCCGCGGCTGAAAGCGCGGAATCCAGAGACGGGCGCGAGCCGCGGCTGAAAGGGCGGAATCAAGAGACGGGCGCGAGCCGCGGCCGAAAGCGCGGAATGCAGAGACGGGCGCAAGCCGCGGCTAAAAGCGCGGACCCCAGAGGCGGGCGGGAGACGTTAAGGCTGCTGTTGCCGCCACCGAGGGGCCTGTGTGCGAGCACAGGTCACTCTCCACACCCCTCTTCCGCGGAGCCTGTGCAGCCCGCCACTGAAGGGTTCCCGGGATCCAGGGACAACTTCCCCGGGAGAGCGCACAGCGTGCCTCAGGCTGGTGCAAAGTCACGCCGGCCTTTGCCACCGCAGGCCCGCCCCGCACTCTGTGCCCCTCCGTCCCCGCCGGCCTGAGTGCGCCAGAGCCCCCAATCAGCGGCTCTTTTAACCCCATCCTGTCTGAGCAAAAAACAGACGCCCTCCAGCGATCTACACGCAGTGGCAGGGCCAAATCCAAAGCTTAGCCCTGGGAGCTGTGAGAACAAAGAAGAGAAAGGGAAATCTCTCCCAGCAGCCTCAGAAGCAACGGATTAAAGCTCCACAATCAACTTGATATACCCTGCATCTGTGGAATACCTGAATAGACAACCAATCATCCCAAATTAAGGAAGTGGACTTTAGGAGCAAGATCTATGATTTTTTCCCTTTTCCTCTTTTTGTGAATGTGTATGTGTATGCTTCTGTGTGAGATCTTGTCTGTATAGTCTTGCTTCCACCATTTGTCCTAGGGTTCTATCCGTCCATGTTTTTTTTTTAATTTTTTTTCTTAATAATTAATTTTAATAACGTCATTATACTTTACCTTCGTTCTTTCTTTCTTTCTTTCCGTCCTTCCTTCCCTCCTTTAGACAACGAATCATCCCAAATTGAGGAGGTGGTCTCTGACAGCAAGATTTAGGATTTTTCCCCATTTACCTCTTTTAGTGAGGGTGTATGTGTATGCTTCTGTGTAAGATTTTGTCTGTATAGCTTTGCTTCCAACATTTGTCCTAAGGTTCTTTCCGTCCCCCTTTTTTTTTTTCTAAATAAGAATTTTTTAATTCAATAACTTTATTATACTTTATTTTATTTTTACTGTATCTTCTTTCTTTCTGTCCTTTTTCGTTCTTTCTCTCCTTCCTTTCTTCCTCCATCCCTCCCTCCCTCCTTTATTTCCTTCTCGCCTTCTTTCCTTCTTTGCTTCTTTCTTTCTTTCTTCCTTCCTTCCTACCCTCCTTTCCTTCTTTCTTTCCTTATACTTCTACTAATTCCCTCTACTTTTTCTCCCTTTTATCCTGAGCCTGTGGATGAAAAGCTTTTGGTGCTCCAGCCAGGAGGCAGGGCTCTGCCTCTGAGGTAGGACAGCCAACTTCAGGACACAGGTCAACAAGAGACCTCCCAGCTCCACATAATATCAAATGGCGAAAATCTCCCAGAGACCTCCATCTTAACACCAGCACCCAGCTTCACTCAACGACCAGCAAGCCACAGTGCTGGAAAACCTATGCCAAACAACTAGCAAAACAGGAACACAACCCCACCCATTAGCAGAGAGGCTGCCTAAAATCATAATAAGGCCACAGACACCCCCAAACACACCACCAGACGTGAACCTGCCCACTAGAGAGACAAGATCCAGCCTCATCCACCACAACACAGGCACTAGTCCCCTCCACCAGGAAGCCTACACAACCCACTGAACCAACCTTAGCCACTGGAGACAGACATCAAAAACAGGAGAAACTACAAACCTGCAGCCTGCAAAAAGGAGACCCCAAACACAGTAAGATAAGCAAAATGAGAAGACAGAAAAACACACAGCAGATAAAGAGGCAAGATAAAAATGCACCAGACCTAACAAATGAAGAGGAAATAGGCAGTCTACCTGAAAGAGAATTCAGAATAATGATAGTAAGGTTGATCCGAAATCTTGGAGATAGAATGGACAATAGATTGGACAAAATGCAAGAATCAGTTAACAAGGACCTAGAAGAACTAAAGATGAAACAAGCAACGATGAACAACACAATAAATGAAATTAAAAGTACTCTAGATGGGATCAATAGCAGAATAACTGAGGCAGAAGAACGGATAAGTGACCTGGAAGATAAAATAGTGGAAATAACTACTGCAGAGCAGAATAAAGAAAAAAGAATGAAAAGAACTGAGGACACTCTCAGAGACCTCTGGGACAACATTAAACGCACCAACATTCGAATTATAGGGGTTCCAGAAGAAGAAGAGAAAAGGAAAGGGACTGAGAAAATATTTGAAGAGATTATAGTTGAAAACTTCCCTAATATGGGAAAGGAAATAGTTAATCAAGTCCAGGAAGCACAGAGAGTCCCATACAAGATAAATACAAGGAGAAATACGCCAAGACACATATTAATCATACTGTCAAAAATTAAATACAAAGAAAGCATATTAAAAGCAGCAAGGGAAAAACAACAAATAACACATAAGGGAATCCCCATAAGGTTAACAGCTGATCTCTCAGCAGAAACCCTACAAGCCAGAAGGGAGTGGCAGGACATACTGAAAGTGATGAAGGAGAAAAACCTGCAGCCAAGATTACTCTACCCAGCAAGGATCTCATTCAGATTTGATGGAGAAATTAAAACCTTTACAGACAAGCAAAAGCTGAGAGAGTTCAGCACCACCAAACCAGCTTTACAACAAATGCTAAAGGATCTTCTCTAGGCAAGAAACACAAGAGAAGGAAAAGACCTATAATAATGAACCCAAAACAATTTAGAAAATGGGAATAGGAACATACATATCGATAATTACCTTAAATGTAAATGGACTAAATGCTCCCACCAAAAGACACAGATTAGCTGAATGGATACAAAAACAAGACCCTTATATATGCTGTCTACAAGAGACCCACTTCAGGCCTAGAGACACATACAGACTGAAAGTAAGGGGATGGAAAAAGATATTCCATGCAAATGGAAGCCAAAAGAAAGCTGGAGTAGCAATTCTCATATCAGACAAAATAGACTTTAAAATAAGGACTATTAAAAGAGACAAAGAAGGATACTACATAATGATCAAGGGATCGATCCAAGCAGAAGATATAACAATTGTAAATATTTATGCACCCAACATAGGAGCACCTCAATACATAAGGCAAATACTAACAGCCATAAAAGGGGAAATCGACAGTAACACATTCATAGTAGGGGACTTAAACACCCCACTTTCACCCATGGACAGATCATCCAAAATGAAAATAAATAAGGAAACACAAGCTTTAAATGATACATTAAACAAGATGGACTTAATTGATATTTATAGGACACTCCATCCAAAAACAACAGAATACACATTTTTCTCAAGTGCTCATGGAACATTCTCCAGGATAGATCATATCTTAGGTCACAAATCAAGTCTTGGTAAATTTAAGAAAATTGAAATTGTATCAAGTATCTTTTCTGACCACAACGCCATGAGACTAGATATCAATTACAGGAAAAGATCTGTAAAAAATACAAACACATGGAGGCTAAACATTACACTACTTAATAATGAAGAGATCACTGAAGAAATCAAAGAGGAAATCAAAAAATACCTAGAAACAAATGACAATGGAGACACAACGACCCAAAACATGTGGGATGCAGCAAAAGCAGTTCTAAGGGGGAAGTTTATAGCAATACAAGCCCACTTTAAGAAGCAGGAAACATCTCGAATAAACAACCTAACCTTGCACCTCAAGCAATTAGAGAAAGAAGAACAAAAAAACCCCAAAGGTAGCAGAAGGAAAGAAATCATAAAAATCAGATCAGAAATAATTGAAAAAGAAATGAAGGAAACAATAGCAAAGATCAATAAAACTAAAAGCTGGTTCTTTGAGAATATAAACAAAATTGATAAACCACTAGCCAGACTCATCAAGAAAAAAAGGGAGAAGACTCAAATCAATAGAATTAGAAATGAAAAAGGAGAGGTAACAACTGACACTGCAGAGATAAAAGAGATCATGAGAGATTACTACAAGCAACTCTATGCCAATAAAATGGACAATCTGGAAGAAATGGACAAATTCTTTGAAATGCACAACCTGCCAAGACTGAATCAGGAAGAAATAGAAAATGTGAACAGACCAATCACAAGCACTGAAATTGAAACTGTGATTAAAAATCTTCCAACAAAAAAAAGCCCAGGACCAGATGGCTTCACAGGCGAATTCTATCAAACATTTAGAGAAGAGCTAACACCTATCCTTCTCAAACTCTTCCAAAATATAGCAGAGGGAGGACCACTCCCTAACTCCTTCTACGAGGCCACCATCACCTTGATACCAAAACCAGACAAGGATGTCACAAAGAAAGAAAACTACAGGCCAATATCACTGATGAACATAGATGCAAAAATCCTCAACAAAATACTAGCAAACAGAATCCAACAGCACATTAAAAGGATCATACACCATGATCAAGTGGGGTTTATTCCAGGAATGCAAGGATTCTTCAATATACGCAAATCTATCAATGTGATAAACCATATTAACAAATTGAAGGAGAAAAACCATATGATCATCTCAATAGATGCAGAGAAAGCTTTTGACAAAATTCAACACCCATTTATGATAAAAACCCTGCAGAAAGTAGGCATAGAGGGAACTTTCCTCAACATAATAAAGGCCATATATGACAAGCCCACAGCCAACATCATCCTCAATGGTGAAAAACTGAAAGCATTTCCACTAAGATCAGGAAGAAGACAAGGTTGCCCACTCTCACCACTCTTATTCAACATAGTTTTGGAAGTTTTAGCCGCAGTAATCAGAGAAGAAAAGGAAATAAAAGGAATCCAAATTGGAAAAGAAGAAGTAAAGCTGTCACTGTTTGCAGATGACATGATCCTATACATAGAGAACCCTAAAGATTCTACCAGAAAACTACTAGAGCTAAACAATGAATTTGGTAAAGTGGCAGGATACAAAATTAATGCACAGAAATCTCTGGCATTCCTATATACTAATGAGGAAAAATCTGAAAGTGAAATCAAGAAAACACTCCCATTTACCACTGCAACAAAAAGAATAAAATATCTAGGAATAAACCTACCTAAGGAGACAAAAGACCTGTATGCAGAAAATTATAAGACACTGATGAAAGAAATTAAAGATGATACAAATAGATGGAGAGATATACCATGTTCTTGGATTGGAAGAATCAACATTGTGAAAATGACTCTACTACCCAAAGCAATCTATAGATTCAATGCAATCCCTATCAAACTACCACTGGCATTTTTCACAGAACTAGAACAAAAAATTTCACAATTTGTATGGAAACACAAAAGACCCCGAATAGCCAAAGCAATCTTGAGAACGAAAGAAGGAACTGGAGGAATCAGGCTCCCTGACTTCAGACTATACTACAAAGCTACAGTCATCAAGATGGTATGGTACTGGCACAAAAACAGAAAGATAGATCAATGGAACAGGATAGAAAGCCCAGAGATAAACCCATGCACATATGGACACCTTATCTTTGATAAAGGTGGCAGTAATGTACAATGGAGAAAGGACAGCCTCTTCAATAAGTGGTGCTGGGAAAACTGGACAGGTACATGTAAAAGTATGAGATTAGATCACTCCCTAACACCATACACAAAAATAAGCTCAAAATGGATTAAAGACCTAAATGTAAGGCCAGAAACTATCAAACTCTTAGAGGAAAACATAGGCAGAACACTCTATGACATAAATCACAGCAAGATCCTTTCTGACCCACCTCCTAGAGTAATGGAAATAAAAACAAAAATAAACAAATGGGACCTAATGAAACTTCAAAGCTTTTGCACAGCAAAGGAAACCATAAACAAGACCAAAAGACAACCCTCAGAATGGGAGAAAATATTTGCAAATGAAGCAACCGACAAAGGAGTAATCTCCAAAATTTACAAGCAGCTCATGCACCTCAATAACAAGAAAACAAACAACCCAATCCAAAAATGGGCAGAAGACCTAAATAGACATTTCTCCAAAGAAGATATACAGACTGCCAACAAACACATGAAAGAATGCTCAACATCATTAATCATTAGAGAAATGCAAATCAAAACTACAATGAGATATCATCTCACACCAGTCAGAATGGCCATCATCAAAAAATCTAGAAACAATAAATGCTGGAGAGGGTGTGGAGAAAAGGGTACCCTTTTGCACTGTTGGTGGGAATGTAAATTGATACAGCCACTGTGGAGAACAGTATGGATGTTCCTTAAAAAACTACAAATAGAACTACCATATGACCCAGCAATCCCACTGCTGGGCATATACCCTGAGAAAACGAAAATTCAAAAAGAGTCATGTACCAAAATGTTCATTGCAGCTCTATTTACAATAGCCCAGAGATGGAAACAACCTAAGTGTCCATCATTGGATGAATGGATAAAGAAGATGTGGCACATATATACAATGGAATATTACTCCGCCATAAAAAGAAACAAAATTGAGCTATTTGTAATGAGGTGGATAGACCTAGAGTCTGTCATACAGAGTGAAGTAAGTCAGAAAGAAAAAGACAAATACCGTATGCTAACACATATATATGGAATTTAAGAAAAAAAATGTCATGAAGAACCTAGGGGTAAAGCAGGAATAAAGACGCAGACCTCCTAGAGAACGGACTTGAGGTTATGGGGAGGGGGAAGGGTGAGCTGTGACAGGGCGAGAGAGAGTCATGGACATATACACACTAACAAACGCAGTAAGGTAGATAGCTAGTGGGAAGCAGCCGCATGGCACAGGGATATTGGCTCGGTGCTTTGTGACAGCCTGGAGGGGTGGGATAGGGAGGGTGGGAGGGAGGGAGACGCAACAGGGAAGACATATGGGAACATATGTTTATGTATGACTGATTCACTTTGTTATAAAGCAGAAACTAATACACCATTGTAAAGCAATTATACCCCAATAAGGATGTGAAAAAAAAAATTATAAACCACTTTATGCCTAAATATTTTAAAAACCTAGCAGTAGAAAAATAAAATTTTCTAAAACTGACTTATGAGGAAACATAAAGCCTAATTAGTCTTACAGCGATGACAAAGTGAATCAGGGATTTAAAATCTGTCTGTTAGAAAAGCAGTACATGCAGATGGATTTGCAGGTGGTATATTTGTTAATTGAAATATTATATTCAGTAAAAATGAATGAACTAGATTTACATTCAACAATATAGATGAATTTTACAAACACTGTTTTGAATAAGTGAAGCAAGTTGGGAAAATATGTCTGATATTATTCCATTTACATGAAGTACAAAAGCAGGCAAAACTAAATAACATGTTGTTCAAGGAAATCTGCATAGAGGCTATAACTGTACAGGAAAGCAAGAGAGAAATATTCATACAAAATTAAGAGTGCTGGGCGGATGGGAAGATGGCGGAAGAGTAAGACGTGGAGATCAACTTCCTCCCCACAGATACACCAGAAATACATCTACATGTGGAGCAACACCTACAGAACACCTACTGAAAGCTGGCAGAAGACCTCACCTCCCAAAAGGCAAGAAACTCCCCACGTACCTGGGTAGGGCAAAAGGAAAAAAGAAAAAACAGAGACAAAAGAATAGGGACGGGACCTGCACCAGTGGGAAGGAGCTGTGAAGGAGGAAAGGTTTCCACACACTAGGAAGCCCCTTCACGGGCGGAGACTATGGGAGACGGAGGGGGGAGCTTTGGAGCCACAGAGGAGAGCACAGCAACAGGGGTGTGGAGGGCAAAGCGGGGAGATTCCCGCTCAGAAGATCGGTGCCAACCGGCACTCACAAGCCTGAGAGGCTTGTCTGCTCACCCGCCGGGGTGGGCGGGGCTGCGAGCTGAGGCTTGGGCTTCGGTCGGAGCCCATGGAGAGGACTGGGGTTGGCTGCGTTAACACAGCCTAAATGGGTTAGTGCACCATGGCTAGTCGGGAGGGAGTCCGGGAAAAGGTTTGGAGCTGCCGAAGAGGCAAGAGACTTTTCTTCTCTCTTTGTTTCCTGGTGCGCGAGGAGAGGGGTTTAAGAGCGCTGCTTAAAGGAACTCCAGAGATGAGCACGAGCCATGGCTAAAAGCGTGGACCCCAGAGACGGGCGCGAGCCGTGGCTAAAAGCACAGACCCCAAAGACGGGTGCAGGCCACGGCTAAAAGCGCGGACCCCAGAGATGGGGGTGAGCCGGGGCTAAAAGCGTGGACTCCAGAGACGGGCGCAAGCCGCGGCTAAAAAAGCAGACCCCAGAGACGGGCGCATGCTGCGGCTAAAAGCACAGACGCCAGAGACGGGCGGGAGATGCTAAGGCTGCTGCTGCCACCACCAAGGGGCCTGTGTGCAAGCACAGGTCACTATCCACACCCTTCTTCCAGGGAGCCTGTGCAGCCCGCCACTGCCAGGTTCCCGGGATCCAGGGACAACTTCTCCGGGAGAACGCACGGCGTGCCTCAGGCTGGTGCAACGTCACGCTGGCCTCTGCCGCTGCAGGCTCGCCCCACACTCTGCGCCCCTCCCTCCCACCTGCCTGAGTGAGCCAGAGCCCCCAAATCAGCGACTCCTTTAACCCTGTCCTGTCTGAGCAAAACACAGACACCCTCCACCGACCTATACGGAGAGGCGGGGCCAAATCCAAAGCTGAACCCCTGGGAGCTGTGAGAACAAAGAAGAGAAAGGGAAATCTCTCCCAGCAGCCTCAGAAGCAGTGGATTAAAGCTCCACAATCAACTTGATGTACCCTGCATCTGTGGAATACATGAATAGACAACGAATCATCCCAATTTGAGGAGGTGGACTTTGAGAGCAAGATCTATGATTTTTTTCCCCTTTTCCTCTTTTTTTGAGTGTGTATGTGTATGATTCTGTTTGAGATTTTGTCTGTATAGCTTTGCTTCCACCATTTGTCCTAGGGTTCTATCCACTCATTTTTTTAAAAAAATTTTTCCTTAATAATTAATTTTAATAACTTTATTTTACTTTACCTTCTTTCTTTCCTTCCTTCCTTCCTTTCTTCCTTCTTTCCCTCTTTCTTTCTTTCTTTCTTTCTTTCTTTCTTTCTTTCTTTCTTTCTTTCTTTCTTTCTTTCTTTCTTTCTTTCTTTCTTTCTTCCTTTCTTTCCTTCCTTCCCTCCTTTAGACAACGCATCATCCCAAATTGAGGAGGTGGACTTTGAGAGCAAGATTTATGATTTTTTCCCCTTTTCCTCTTTTTGTGAGGGTGTATGTGTATGCTTCTGTGTGAGATTATGTCTGTATAGCTTTACTTCCACCATTTGTCCTAAGGTTCTATCCGTCCCTTTTTATTTCCTAAATAATTATTTTTTAATTTAATAACTTTATTATATTTTACTTTAATTTAATTTACTGTATCTTCTTTCCTTCTTACTTTTTTCCTTCCGTCCCTCCTTCCTTCCTCCTTCCCTCCCTCCTTTCTTTCTTTCTTTCCTTCTTTTCTTCTTTCTTTCTTCCTTCCTTCCTTCCCACGTTTCTTTCTCTTTTTCTTTCTTTCTTTCTTTCTTTCTTTCTTTCTTTCTTTCTTTCTTTCTTTCTTTCTTTCTTTCTTTCTTTCTTCCTACTTCTACTAATTCTTTCTCTCTACATTTTCTTCCTTTTATTCTGAGCCGTGTGGATGAAAGGCTCTTGGTGCTGCAGCCAGGAGTCAGTGCTGTGTCTCTGAGGTGGGAGAGCCAACTTCAGGACACAGGTCAACAAGAGACCTCCCAGCTCTACATAATATCAAATGGCAAAAATCTCCCAGAGACCTCCATCTCAACACCAGCACCCAGCTTCACTCAACGACCAGCAAGCTACAGTGCTGGACAACCTATGCCAAACAACTAGCAAAACAGGAACACAACACCACCCATTAGCAGAGAGGCTGCCTAAAAGCATAATAAGTCCACAGACATCCTAAAACACACCACCAGACATGGACCTGCTCACCAAAGAGACAAGATCCAGCCTCATCCACCAGAACACAGTCACTAGACCCCTACACCAGGAAGCCTACACAACCCACTGAACCAACCTCAGCCACTGGAGACAGACATCAAAAACAACGGGAACTACAAACCTGCAGCCTGCAAAAAGGAGACCCCAAACAGAGTAAGATAAGCAAAATGAGAAAACAGAAAAACACACAGGTGATGAAGGAGCAAGATAAAAACGCACCAGACCTAACAAATAAAGAGGAAATAGGCAGTCTACCTGAAAAAGAATTCAGAATAATGATAGTAAAGATGATCCAAAATCTTGGAAATAGAATAGACAAAATGCAAGAAATATTTAACAAGGACCTAGAAGAAATAATGATGAAACAAAAAATGATGAACAACAAAATAAATGAAATGAAAAATACTCTAGATGGGATCAATAGCAGAATAACTGAGGCAGAAGAATGGATAAATGACCTGGAAGATAAAATAGTGGAAATAACTACTGCAGAGCAGAAAAAAGAAAAAAGAAAAAAGAATGAAAAGAACTGAGGACAGTCTCAGAGACCTCTGGGACAACATTAAACGCACCAACATTCGAATTATAGGGGTTCCAGAAGAAGAAGAGAAAAAGAAAGGGACTGAGAAAATATTTGAAGAGATTATAGTTAAAAACTTCCCTAATATGGGAAAGGAAATAGTTAATCAAGTCCAGGAAGCACAGAGAGTCCCATACAGGATAAATCCAAGGAGAAATACGCCAAGACACATATTAATCATACTGTCAAAAATTAAATACAAAGAAAGCATATTAAAAGCAGCAAGGGAAAAACAACAAATAACACACAAGGGAATCCCCATAAGGTTAACAGCTGATCTCTCAGCAGAAACCCTGCAAGCCAAAACGGAGTGGCAGGACATACTGAAAGTGATGAAG
The DNA here is from genome assembly GCF_963455315.2 of Globicephala melas. Classification (NCBI taxonomy): domain Eukaryota; kingdom Metazoa; phylum Chordata; class Mammalia; order Artiodactyla; family Delphinidae; genus Globicephala; species Globicephala melas. Next base: position 60,935,125 of record NC_083335.1, read on the forward strand.
GAGAAAAACCTGCAACCAAGATTTCTCTACCCAGCAAGAACCTCATTCAGATTTGATGGAGAAATTAAAATCTTTACAGACAAACAAAAGCTGAGAGATTCCAGCACCACCAAACCAGCTTTACAACAAATGCTAAAGGAAATTCTCTAGGCAAGAAACACAAGAGAAGGAAAAGACCTATAATAACGAACCCAAAACAATTTAGAAAATGGGAATAGGAACATACATATTGATAATTACCTTAAATGTAAATGGACTAAATGCTCCCACCAAAAGACACAGATTGGCTGATTGGATACAAAAACAAGACCCATATATATGCTGTCTACAAGAGACCCACTTCAGACCTAGAGACACATACAGACTGAAAGTAATGGGATGGAAAAAGATATTCCATGCAAATGGAAACCAAAAGAAAGCTGGAGTAGCAATTCTCATATCAGACAAAATAGCCTTTAAAATAAAGACTATTAAAAGAGACAAAGAAGGACACTACATAATGATCAAGGGATCGATCCAAGCAGAAGATATAACAATTGTAAATATTTATGCACCCAACATAGGAGCACCTCAATACATAAGGCAAATACTAACAGCCATAAAAGGGGAAATCGACAGTAACACATTCATACTAGGGGACTTTAACACCCCACTTTTACCAATGGACAGATCATCCAAAATGAAAATAAATAAGGAAACACAAGCTTTAAATGATACATTAAACAAGATGGACTTAATTGATATTTATAGGACACTCCATTCAAAAACAACAGAATATACATTTTTCTCAAGTGCTCATGGAACATTCTCCAGGTTAGATCATATCTTGGGTCACTAATAAAGCCTTGGTAAATTTAAGAAAATTGAAATTGTATCAAGTATCTTTTCCGACAAAAATGCCATGAGATTAGGTATCAATTACAGGAAAAGATCTGTAAAAAATACAAACACATGGAGGCTAAACAATACACTACTTAATAACAAAGTGATCACTGAAGAATTCAAAGAGGAAATCAAAAAATACCTAGAAACAAATGACAATGGAGACACAACGACCCAAAACATGTGGGATGCAGCAAAAGCAGTTCTAAGAGGGAAGTTTATAGCAACACAAACCCACCTTAAGAAACAGGAAACATCTCGAATAAACAACCTAACCTTGCACCTCAAGCAATTAGAGAAAGAAGAACAAAAAAAACCCCAAAGTTAGCAGAAGGAAAGAAATCATAAAAATCAGATCAGAAATAATTGAAAAAGAAATGAAGGAAACAATAGCAAAGATCAATAAAACTAAAAGCTGGTTCTTTGAGAATATAAACAAAATTGATAAACCATTAGCTAGACTCATCAAAAAAAAAGGAGAAGACTCAAATCAATAAAATTAGAAATGAAAAAGAAGTAACGACTGACACTGCAGAAATAAAAAAGATCATGTGAGAGTACTACAAGCAACTCTATGCCAATAAAATGGGTAAACTGGAAGAAATGGACAAATTCTTAGAAATGCACAGTCTGCCAAGACTGAATCAGGAAGAAGTAGAAAATATGAACAGACCAATCACAAGCACTGAAATTGAAACTGTGATTAAAAATCTTCCAACAAAAAAAAGCCCAGGACCAGATGGCTTTACAGGCGAATTCTATCAAACATTGAGAGAAGAGCTAATACCTATCCTTCTCAAAGTCTTCCAAAATATAGCAGAGTGAGGAACACTCCCAAATTCATTCTACAAAACCACCATCACCTTGATACCAAAACCAGAAAACGATGTCACAAAGAAAGAAAACTACAGGCTAATATCACTGATGAACATAGATGCAAAAATCCTCAACAAAATACTAGCAAACAGAATCCAACAGCACATTAAAAGGATCATGCACCATTATCAAGTGGGATTTATTCTAGGAATGCAAGGATTCTTCAATATACGCAAATCTATCAATGTGATAAACCATATTAAAAAATTGAAGGAGCAAATCCATGGGATCATCTCAATAGATGCAGAGAAAGCTTTTGACAAAATTCAACACCCATTTATGATAAAAACCCTGCAGAAAGTAGGCATAGAGGGAACTTTCTTCAACATCATAAAGGCCATATATGACAAATCCACAGCCAACATCATCCTCAATGGTGAAAAACTGAAAGCGTTTCCACTAAGATCAGGAAGAAGACAAGGTTGCCCGCTCTCACCACTCTTTTTCAACATAGTTTTGGAAGTTTTAGCCGCAGTAATCAGAGAAGAAAAGGAAATAAAAGGAATCCAGGACGAGACAGGACGAGAGAGAGTCATGGACTTATACACACTAACAAACGTAAGGTAGATAGCTAGTGGGAAGCAGCTGCATGGCACAGGTATATTGGCTCGGTGCTTTGTGACAGCCTGGAGGGGTGGGATAGGGAGGGTGGGAGGGAGGGAGATGCAAGAGGGAAGACATATGGGAACATATGTATATGTATAACTGATTCAGTTTGTTATAAAGCAGAAACTAACACACCATTGTAAAGCAATTATACCCCAATAAAGATGTTAAAAAAAATTAAGCATTCTTACTTCATCTGAGAGGGAAGAAAGGGGTTTCAATTAGATAGAGTCATATGAAGGACTTCTAGGTACTTGTAATATTCTATTTCTTAACTAGATGTTTGGTACATTATTGTTCCTTTTATTATTATTCTTCATCTTTTGTGTCTAAAATGTAGTTCATGATATTTTAATGTAAAAATGTATATTTAAAGAAGTAAGTTGGGTGACATTCTAAGCACAAGAAACAGCATGAATAAAGGCATCGAGGCGTGTCTTCCCAGTCAAAGTAAAAAGCATTGAAAACAGTAGCCTCACAAGGGAAGGAATACTCACTTGTAGCATAGCTCAAAAGGACTGACTAAAGCCAAAAGTTTGCATTATTTTCTTATTCAAAGACTTCATTAAGAACCTCATTTAAAAAGATAGTCAATTTCACTTTTATTCCTACTAAAACTATACTGATGTTATATAATCTCCATATTTTGAACATTTTACCTTGCTTTATTTTACTTCTAATAAATGATACTAATAGTGCCCCACAGGCCATCACCCACAACTTAGATGAGGTGAGAAAATAATGGAAACGTATTCCAGGTCCAGCTGCATTTTCCTTTAAGTGCTTTGAGACACAATTTTGAAATGTTAGAATAGTGTAACTTTCTTTCCAAGCTTTAAATGTACAAGAGAGTCAATAAAGTATTTCGTCATTTGTAAGATGAATTATCCTTATTACAATCTTATATGTGTATTGAAAACTATTAATTACACATTTCTAGTTCCAGGTTAGTAGGTACTGTGTACTGAGGAATAGTAATTAAAACTTTAATATTATTAGCATACCTTCTGAAGAAATCTGATAAGAAATTATTGACATGCAATAAAATGCCATTATCCAATGCTTACTCTCAGACTTTTTTTTTTTCAGTACGTGGACCTCTCATTGTTGCAGCCTCTCCCGTTGTGGAGCATAGGCTCCGGACGTGCAGGCTCAGCAGCCATGGCTCTCGGGCCTAGCCGCTCCGCGGCATGTGGGATCCTCCCAGACCGGGGCACGAACCCGTGTCCCCTGCATTGGCAGGCGGACCCTCAACCACTGCGACACCAGGGAAGCCCTCACTCTCAGACTTTTTATAGGTGACTTTACATCTATAAATCTCATCCATCTGAAGTATAGATGAAGTTTCTCTTACATAGATATCTTTGTGTTAATTTCTTAAAATGTGATTAAGTTTTTCAACATTTACTTCCAAATACACTTTTCTGATTAAAAAACTTGATATATTGCCAATTTTCTGTTGAAATTAATATTAAAAACATCAAATGTATTGCTAATTCTAGGAAGATAGAGTTTACATCTAATAAGAACAATCATCATTTATTATATTATCTCTAAAGCCATTAATAATTTTAAATGGAATGATATGGGTCTTTTATCTTTCCTTTATAATTTTCCAGGTTTAAAAATGGAAACGACTAGAATACAGGGTTTATTTTTTTTAATATTTATTTTTCTAATTTCACTCTGTATATTAAATGGAATCCTAACTGGTATCATATCACTTCCCAATGGCCAAATAGTAGTGCTACTTTCTACATAAATAAAGGATCCTATGTTTCCCATTATATCACTCTTCACTTCCTAACACTGATCAAGTTCTCAAATGTTCAAAGTCACAAAAATGACAATACTCTGAGTCTGAATATTCCCTAAGGAATGTGAGCCACACATCAGCCAACTTAAACTGGAATTCTTATAAATCAAAAAGAAGATTGTCAATTAATAATAGTCTAAGACAATAAAAGGATTACTACAATAACAAATAAATCAATTTCTCTGCCACCAAGGTATTTCTCCTATTCTATCCATCTTGCACATTGAGACTAGATTAATCTTCCAAAACCATACATTCATCATGGCCAACACTAGTCTTCACTCTTAGATTAAGAATTTAGAAGGATTCTTTATTGTTTATCAGATCAAGTTTATAATCTTTACTCTGGCCTTCAATGCCCTCAGTCAATTTCCTCTACTTTCCTATTCCTTCAATTTCCCCCCACTCTCTCTTCCACTCTCTTTCTCCTTCTCCCTCCCCCCCACCCTCACTCTCTTTACCAATGCTTCTCTCTCCTATTGTTTGAAACAAATCTTATGCCCAAATCACACCAGACACCTTGTTGCCCCATACACATGTCACAGTCTTCCCATCTCTATGTCTTTATTTGATGCCACTTCTCACATATCCTGTTCCAACACGCCCAGCATTCTGCCTTCCTTCAGCACAAATCCAAATCTTACCTTTACTAGAAAAGCCAGCTCAAACCTCACAGCTTACTGCTAATAAGCCTGGCAATCTATCTCAATTTGTCTAATGAAATTGAGGGGATAAAAAGCTATTAAAACACACAGATTGAATCCAGTAAAAAAAGGTATTTTACAAATTTCTGTGTGGATATTTTTCTTAAAATGGTTCATTCTACAAACAGTAAATTCCATCTCATTTTAGGAGGAAAAATATGTGAATGTGTGGGGTGACAAGGATGGGGGAAAGAAAGTTGTATAGAAGAATATTTTATTCTCAAAATATAAGGGTCCAATAATAATATGAATTACACAAACATATAGTCCACTCTGAATCTTCATACCCTGAGATTCATATGGTCATCATACTCTTTTATATGAGGAAACAATGAAGCTCACATCTCAACGTCTTTCATTCATTAACCTGTATTCCGTTTGAGGCATTTTGGAGTCAAGCCAAAGTACCTCACTGTCACTGGATGAATAAAATTGTGTAGCATCACAGAAAAGTGCATAGAGTATGACTAAAAGATTGTTTATTTAAAATGCATAATCTTTGTTGGAGGCTGGTCTCAAGATGGAAATGCAGAGGGATGTGAGCTCACCCCTTTTATGAAAACATGAAAACCATAACTAACTGCTGAACCACCACTGACAGAAAGCGCTGGAACCTACCAAAAAAGATACCTTACATCCAAAAACAAAGAAGAAGCCATAATGAGATGGTAGGAGGGGGGAAATCACGATAAAATCAAATCCCATACCCACCAGGTGGACAATCCACAAACCAGAAAATAATTAAACCACAGATGTTCTCCCACAGGAGTGAAAGTCCTGAGTGCCACGTCAGGATTCCCAGCCTGGGGATCTGGCAACAGGAGGAGGAGACCCCAGAGAATCTGACTTTGAATGCCAGTGGGAATTGATTGCAGGTATTCCACAAGACTGGGGGAAAAGTGAAACTCCACTCATGGAGGGTGCACACAAGTTCTCGTGCACACAAGGACCCAGGGAAAAAAGCAGCAACCTCGTGAGACAGTGGGTCAGTCCTACCTGTTAATACTGAAGAGTCTCCTACAGAGCCAGGGAAACTGTGGCTCACTGTGGAGACAAAGACAAGGGCAGCAGTATTTCTGGAGAGTACTCATTGTGTGAGCCCTCCTGGAGCCTGCCATTTCCTCCCCAAGACCTAGCCCCAACCAACAGCTTATAGGCTCCAGTTTTGGGATACATCAGGCCAAACAACCAACAGGGTGGGAACACAGCCCCACCCAACAGCAGACAGGCTGCTTAAAGTCTTCCTGAGCACAGCTCTGCTCACCAGAGGTACAAGACACAACTCCAACCACAAATGGTCAGGAACTGATCCCTCCCATCAGGAAACCCACACAAGCCTTTTAGACAACCTCATCCACCTGAGCACAGACAACAAGCAAAAAGAACTACAATCCTGCAGCCTGTGGAAATGAGATTACAGAGAAATATGTCCCAGATGAAGGAAAAAAGTTAAAACCCCAGAAGAACAACTAAATGAAGTGGACATAGGCAATCTACACAAAAAGTAATACAGAGGAATGATAGTAAAGATGATCCAAGATCTTGGTAAAAGTATGGTGACACAGATGATACAAGAAATGTTTAACAGAGACCTAGAAGAACTGAAGAACAAAAAACCAGAAGTGAACAATAAAATAACTGAAATGAAAAATACACTGGAAGGAATCAAGAGCAGAACAACTGAGGCAGAAGAACAGATAAGTGAGCTGGAAGACAGAATGGTGGAAATCACTGCCATGGAACAGAATGAAGAAAAAAGAATGAATAGAAATGAAGACAGTCTAAGAGACCTCTGGGACAACATTAAATGCACGAACATTCACATTACAGGGGTCCCAGAAGAAGAGAGAGAGAAAGGACCTGAGAAAATACTTGAAGAGATAATAGCTGTAAACTTTCCTAACTTGGGAAAGGAAACAGTCACCCAAATCCAAGAAGTACAGAGAGTCTCATGGAGGATAAATCCAAGGAGGAACATGCCAAGACACATAGTAATCAAACCAAAGAAAATTAAAGACAAAGAAAAAATATTAAATGCAACATGGGAAAGACAACAAATAACATACAAGAGGATTTCCATAAGGTTATCAGCTGATTTCTCAGCAGAAACTCTGCAGGCCAAAAGGGAGTGACACGATATATTTAAGGTGATGAAAGGGAAGAACCTACAACGAAGAATACTCTACCCAGCACGGTGGTTATTCAGATTCAGTGGAGAAATCAAAAGCTTTGCATGCAAGCAAAAGTTAAGAGAAGTCAGCACCACCAGCCCAGCTTTGCAACAAATGCTAAAGGAACGTCTCTAAGTGGAAAAGAAAAGGCCACAACAGTAAACAAGAAAATGTTGAAAGGAAAAGCTCACTGTTAAAGGCAAACATACAGTCAAGGTAGGAAATCACCTGCATACAAATATGATATCAAAAGCAGGAGCTGTGAGAGCACCAATGCCCAATGCAGGATATTGGAAATGCATTTGAAATTAAAAGACCAGCAACTTAAAACTATATATATATATATATATATACACACACACACACACATATATAAACTGTTATATCAAAACTTCATGGTAACTGCAAACTGAAAATCTACAATAGATTCACAAACAAAAAAGAAAACAGAATCCAAACACAACACTAAACTTAGTCATCAAATCAAAAGAAAAGAGAACAAAAGAGAAAGGGAAGAATAAAGACCTACAAAAACAAATCCAAAACAATGAAGAAAATGGAAACAGGAGCATACATATCAATAATTACCTTAAATGTAAATGGATAAATGCTCCAACCAAAAGACATAGACTGGCTGAATGGATACAAAAACAAGACCGATATATATATATAAAATCTGCTGTCTACAAGAGACCTACTTCAGATCTATGGACACATACAGACTGAAAGTGAGGGGATGGAAAAATATTCCATGCAAATGGAAATCAAATGAAAGCTAGAGTAGCAATACTCATATCAGACAAAATAGACTTTTGATTTTTATTGGAGTATTATTGCTTTACAATGTTGTATTAGTTTCTGCTGTAAAATGAAGTGAATCAGCTACATGTATACATATATCCCCTCCCTTTTGGACCTCCCTCCCACTCCCATATCCCACCAATCTAGGTCATCACAGAGCACCAAGCTGAGCTCCCTGTGCTATACAGCAGGTTCCCACAACCTATCTATTTTACACATGGTAGTGTATGCATGTCAATCCTAATCTCCCAATTCATCACACCCTCCCCTTCTACCCCTGTGTCCACATGTCCATTCTCTATGTCTGCATCTCTATTCATGCCCTGCAAATAGGTTCATCTGTAACATTTTTCTAGATTCCACATATATGCATTAATATACGACATTTGTTTTTCCCTTTCAGACTTACTTCACTCTGTATGACACACTCTAGGTCCATCCATAAATCTACAAATGACCAAATTTCATTCATTTTTATTGCTGAGTAAAATTCTATTGTATATATGTACCACATCTTCATTATCATTTCATCTGTGGATGGATATTTAGGTTGTTTTGCTATTGTACTGGCTGTTGTAAATAGTGCTGGCTATTGTAAATAGTGCTGCAATGAACACTGGGGTACATGTGTTTTTTGAATTATGATTTTCTCTGGGTATATGCCCAGTAGTGGGATTGCTGGGTCATATGGTAGTGCTATTTTTAGTTTTTTAAGGAAATCCATACTGTTCTCCATAGTGGCTGTAACAATTTACATACACACAAACACAGCTAGTGGGATCCCTTTATTCCACACATTTTCCAGCATTTATTGTTTGCAGATTTTTCATGATGGCCATTTGGACCAGTGTGAGGTGATACCTCATGGGAGATTTGATTGATTTTTTCTAATAATTAGTGACATTGAGTATCTTTTCATGTGCCTCTTGGTCATCTGTAGTCTTCTTGGGAGAAATGTCTATTTAGGTTTTCCATCCATTTTTAAAATTAGGTTATTTGTTTTTTTAATATTGAGTTGCATGCATTCTTTGTATATCTTGGAGATTAATCCTTTGAAAGCTGCCTCATTTTCAAATACTTTCTCCCATTCTGAGGGTTGTCTTGTCATCCTATTTATGGTTTCCTTTGTTATGCAAAAGCTTTTAATTTAATTAGGCCACATTTCTATACTTTTGTGTTTATTTTCATTACTCTAGGAAGTGGTAACAAAAGGAAGCTTGAGAAAGAAAAACGGAATTGGACAAATCAGGCTCCCTGATTTCAGACTATAATACAAAACTACAGTAATCAAGAGAGTATGGTACTGTCATAAAAACAGAAATATAGATCAGTGGTACAGGATAGAAAGCCCAAAGATATACCCACACAACTATGGTCACCAAATCTATGACAAAGGAGGCAAGAATATACAATGGAGAAAAGATAGTCTCTTCAATAAGTTGTGCTGGGGAAACTGGACACCTATATGTAAAAGAATGAAATTAGAACACTACCTAATACCATACACAAAAATAAACTCACAATGGATTAAAGACCTAATATAAGGAGAGAGCATAAAGATGGTTGCAGAGTAAGACATGGAGATCACCTTTCTCCCCACTGGTACATCATAAATACATCTACATGTCGAACTGCTCCTATAGAACACCTACTGAACGCTGGCAGAAGAACTCAGACCTCCCAAAAGGCAAGAAACTCCCTACGTACCTGGGTAGGGCAAAAGAAAAAAGAAAAAAACAGAGACAAAAGAATAGGGATGGGACCTGCACCAGTGGAAGGGAGCTGTGAAGGACGAAAGGTATCCACACACTAGGAAGCCCCTTCACAGGTGGAGATTATGGGAGGCAGAGGGCGTAGCTTTGGAGCCATGGAGGAGAGTGAAGCAACATGGGTACAGAGGGCAAAGTGGAGAGATTTCCGCACAGAGGATCAGTGCTGACCAGCACTCACGAGCTCGAGAGGCTTGTCGGTTCACCCGTCGGGGTGGGCCGGGGCTGGTAGTTGAGGCTTGGGCTTCAGTTGGATCGCAGGAAGAAGAAAGGTGTTGGTGGCATGAACACAGCCTGAAGAGGGCTAGTGCACCATGGCTAGCCAGAAGGGACTACAGGAACAGGTCGGGAACTGCCAAAAAGGCAAGAGACATTTTCTTCCCTCTTTGTTTCCTGTTGTGGGAGGAGAGGGGATTAAGAGCATTGCTTAAAGGACCTCCAGAGACAGGAGTGAGCTGCGGCTGTCAGCGCGAACCCTAGAGAGGGGCATGAGACGCTAAGGCTGCTACTGCAGCCACCAAGAAACCTGTGTGCAAGCACAGGTTACTATCCCCACCTCCACTCCTGGGAGCCTGTGCAGCCCGCCACTGCCAGTGTCCCATGATCCAGGGACAATTTCCCCAGGAGAATGCACGGCGAGCCTCAGGATGGTGCAACATCACACCAGCCTCTGCTACTGCAGGCTCACCCCACATCTGTACCCCACCCTCCCGCCGGCCTGAGTGAGCCAGAACCCACGAATCAGCTGCTCCTTTAATCCCGTCCTATCTGGGTGATGAACAGACACCCTCAGGCGACCTACAAGCAGAGGCGGATCCAAATCCAAAGCTGAACCCCTGGAGCTGTGCGAACAAAGAAGAGAAAGGGAAATTTCTCCCAGCAGCCCCAGGAGCTTCGGATTATATCTCCACAGTCAACTTGATGTACTCTGCATTTGTGGAACACCTGAATAGACAATGAATCATCCCAAATTGAGGAGGTGGACTTTGGGACCAAAGATATATTATTTTTTCCACTTTTTCTCCTTTTGTGAGTGTGTATGTGTCTGCTTCAGTGTGTGATTTAGTCTGTATAGCTTTGCTTTCACCTTTTGTCCTACGGTTCTGTCTGTCCATTGTTTTTTTTTTTAATTTTTAAAATTTATTTCTTAATAATTATTTTTAATTTATTTTAATAAATTTATTTTATTTTATCCTCTTTATTTCTTCCTTTCTATTTTTACCCAGTTTTATTCTGAGCTGTATGGATGAAAGGCTCTTGGTACTCCAGCCATGAGTTAGGGCTGTGCCTCTGAGGTGGGAGCACAAATTTCAGGGCACTGGTCCACAAGAGACCTCCCAGCTCCATGGAATATCAAAGGGCAAAAATCTCCCAGAGATATCCGTCTCAACACCAAGACCCAGCTTCACTCAATAACCAGCAAGCTACAGTACCAGACACCTTATGACAAAAACTAGCAAGAAAGGAACACAGCCACATCCGTTAGCAGAGAGGCTGCCTAAAATCATAATAAGGCCACAGACATGCCAAAACACACCAACAGACATGACCCTGCCAACCAGAAAGACAAGATCCAGCCTCATCCACCACAACACAGGCACTAGTCCCCTCCACCAGGAAGCCTACACAACCCACTGAACCAACCTTAGCCACCAGGGAGAGGCACCAAAAACAACGGGAACTGCGAACTTGCAGCCTGCAAAAAGGAGACCCCAAACACAGTAAGTGAAGCCAAATGAGAAGACAGAAAAACACACAGCAGATGAAGGAGCAAGGTAAAAACCCACCAGACCTAATAAATGAAGAGGAAATAGCAGTCTACCTGAAAAAGAATTCAGAATAATGATAGTAAAGATGACGCAAAATCTTGGAAATAGAATAAATAAAACAAAAGTTTAACAAGGACCAAGAAGAACTAAAGAGCAAACAAACAATGATGAAAAACACAATAAACGAAATTAAAAATTCTCTAGAAGTGATCAACAGCAGAATAACTGAGGCAGAAGGACAGATAAGTGACCTGGAAGATACAATAGTGGAAATAACTACTGTAGAGCAGAATAAAGAAAAAAAGAATGAAAAGAAATGAGTACAGTCTCAGAGAACTCCGGGAAAACATTAAATGCACCATCATTTGAATTATAGCGGTCCCAGAAGAAGAAGAGAAAAAGAAAGGGACTGAAAAAATATTTGAAGAGATTATAGTTGAAAACTTCCCTAATATGGGAAAGGAAATAGTTAAGTTCAGGAAGCACAGAGAGTCCCATAGACGATAAATCCAAGGAGAAACATGCAAAACACATATTAATCAAACTATCAAAAATTAAAAACAAAGAAAACATATTAAAAGCAGCAAGGGAAAAACAAAAAACAACACACAAGGGAATACCCATAAGGTTAACAGCTGATCTTTCAGCAGAAACTGTGCAGGCCAGAAGGGACTGGCAGGACATATTTAAAGTGATGAAGGAGAAAAACCTACAACCAAGATTACTCTACCTAGAAAGGATCTCATTCAGATTTGATGGAGACATTAAAACCTTTACAGACAGGCAAAAGTGGAAAGTTCAGCACCACCAAACCAGTCTTACAGAAAGTGCTAAAGGCACTTCTCTAGGCAGGAAACACAAGAGAAGGTAAAGTCCTGCAATAACAAACCCAAAACAATTAAGAAAATGGGAATAGGAACATACATATTGATAATTACCTTAAATGTAAATGGATTAAATGCTCCCACCAAAAGACAGAGACTTGCTGAGTGGATACAGAAACAAGACCCGTGTATACGCTGTCCACAAGAGACCCACTTTAGACCTAGGAACAGATACAGACTGAAAGTGAGGGGATGGGAAATGATATTCCATGCAAAGGGAAACCAAAAGAAAGCTGGAGTAGCAATTCTCATATCACACAAAATTGACTTTAAAATAAAGACTATTACAAGAGACAAAGAAGGACACTACATAATGATCAGGGGATTGATCCAAGAAGACGATATAACAATTTTAAATATTTATGCACCCAACATAGGAGCACCTCAATACATAAGGCAAATACTAACAGAAATAAAAGATGAAATTGACAACAACACAATCATAGTAGGGGATTTTAACATCCCACTTTCACCAATGGATAGATCAGCCAAAATGAAAATAAATAAGGAAACACAAGCTTTAAATGATATATTAAACAACATAGAATTAATTGATATTTATGGGACATTCCATCTAAAAACAGTGGAATACACATTCTTCTCAAGAGTTCATGAAACATTCTCCAGGATAGATCATATCTGGGTCACAAATCAATCCTTGGTAAATTTAAGAAAATTGAAATCATATCAAGTATCTTTTCTGACCACAATGCTATGAGACTAGACATCAATTAGAGGAAAAGATCTGTAAAAAATAAAAACACATGGAGGCTAAACAATACACTACTTAATAACCAAGTGATCACTGAAGAAATCAGAGAAGAAATCAAAAAATACCTAGAAAAAAATGACAATGGAGACACAACGACCCAAAACCTATGGGATGCAGCAAAAGCAGGTCTAAGAGGGAAGTTTATAGCAATACAATCCTACCTTAAGAAACAGGAATTATCCCAAATAAACAATGTAACTTTGCACCTAGAGCAACTAGAGAAAGAAGAACAAAAAAACCACAAAATTGGGCTTTCCCTGTGGCGCAGTGCTTGAGAGTCCGCCTGCCGATCCAGGGGACACTGGTTTGTGCTCTGGTCTGGGAAGATCCAACATTCCATAGAGCGTTTGGGCCCGTGAGCCATGGCCAATGAGCCTTTGCCTCTGGAGCCTCTGCTCTGCAATAGGAGAGGCCACAACAGTGAGAGGCCCATGTACCAGAAAAAAAAATAACTAAAAAAGAAGAAGGATAGAAATCATAAAAATCAGATTAGAAATAAATGAAAAAGAAATGAAGGAAATGATAGCAAATATCAATGAAACTAAAAGCTTGTTCTTTGAGAAAATAAACAAAATTGATAAACCATTAGCCAGACTCATCAAGAAATAAAGGGAGAAGACTCAAATCAATGGAATTAGAAATGAAAAAGGAGAAGTAACAACTTACACTGCAGAAACACAAAGGATCATGAGAGATTACTTCAAGCAACCCTATGCCAATAAAATGGACAACCTGGAAGAAATGGGCAGATTCTTAAAAATACACAACCTGCCAAGACTGAACCAGGAAGAAATGGAAAATATGAACAGACCAATCACAAACACTGAAATTGAAACTGTGATAAAAATCGTGCAAGAAACAAAAGCCCAGGACCAGATGGCTTCACAGGCAAATTCTTTCACACATCTAGAGAAGAGCTAACACCTATATTCACACATCTAGAGAAGCGCTAGCACCTATATTTCTCAAATTCTTCCAAAAAATAGCAGAGGGAGGAACACTCCCAAATGCATTGTACGAGACCACCATCACCCTGATACCAAAACCAGACACAGATGTCACAAAGAAAGGAATCAACAGGCCAGTATCACTGATGAACATAGATGCAAAAATCCGCAACAAAATACTAGCAAACAGAATCCAACAGCAGATTAAAAGGATCATACACCACGATCAAGTGGTGTTTATTCCAGGAATGCAAGGATTCTCAATATACATAATTCAATCAATGTGATACACCATATTAACAAATTGAAGGAGAAAACCATATGATCATCATAATCGATTCAGAGAAATCGTCCAACAAAATTCTACACCCATTTATGTGAAAAACACAGCAGAAACTAGGCATAGAGGGAACTTTCCTCAACATAATAAAGGCCATATATGACAAATCCACAGCCAATATCATCCTCTGTGGTGAAAAACTGAAACCATTTCCACTAATATCAGGAACAAGACAAGCCTCCCACTCTTAACATTATTATTCAACATAGTTTTGGAAGTTTAGTCATGGCAATCGGAGAAGAAACAGAAATAAAAGGAATCCAAATCAGAAAAGAAGTAAAGCTGTCACTGTTTGCAGATGACATGATAGTATACATAGAGCATCCTAAAGATGCTACCAGAAAACTACTAGAGCTAATCAATGAATTTGGTAAAGTAGCAGGATACAAAATTAATGCACAGAAATCTCTGGCATTCCTATACACTAATGATGTAAAATCTGAGACTGAAATGAAGAAAACACTCCCATTTACCACTGCAACAAAAAGAATAAAATATACAGGAATAAACCTACCTAAGGAGACAAAAGACCTGTATGCAGAAAATTATAAGACACTGATGAAAGAAATTAAAGATGATACAAATAGATGGAGAGATATACCATGTTCTTGGATTGGAAGAATCAACATTGTGAAAATGACTCTACTACCCAAAACAATCTGCAGATTCAATGCAATCCCTATCAAACTACCACTGGCATTTTTCACAGAAGTAGAACAAAAAATGTCACAATTTGTATGGAAACACAAAAGACCCCGAATAGCCAAAGCAATCTTGAGAATGAAAAACAGAGCTGGAGGAGTCAGGCTCCCTGACTTCAGACTATACTACAAAGCGACAGTAATCCAGACAGTATGGTACTGGCACAAAAACAGAAAGATAGATCAATGGAACAGGATAGAAAGCCCAGAGATAAACCCATGCACATATGGTCACCTTATCTTTGATAAAGGAAACAGGAATGTACAGTGGAGAAAGGACAGACTCTTCACTTAGTGGTGCTGTGAAAACTGGATAGGTACATGTAAAAGTGTGATATTAGATCACTCCCTAACACCATACACAAAAATAAGCTGAAAATGGATTAAAGACCTAAATGTAAGGCCAGAAACTATCAAACTCTTAGAGGAAAACATAGGCAGAACACTCTATGACATAAATCACAGCAAGGTCCTTTTTGACCCACCTCCTAGAGAAATGGAAACAAAAATAAAAATAAACAAATGGGACCTAATGAAACTTCAAAGCTTTTGCACAGCAAAGGAAACCATAACAAGACCAAAAGAAAACCCTCAGAATGGGAGAAAGTATTTGCACATGAAACAACTGACAAAGGATTATTCTCCAGAATTTTAAGCAGCTCACGCAGCTCAATAACAAAAAAACAAACATCCCAATCCAAAAATGGGCCAAAGACCTATATAGACATTTCTCCAAAGAAGATATACAGACTTCCAACAAACACATGAAATAATGCTCAACATCATTAATCATTAGAGAAATGCAAATCAAAACTACAATGAGATATCATCTCACACCAGTCAGAATGGCCATCATCAAAAAATCTAGAAAAAATAAATGCTGGAGAGGGTGTGGAGAAAAGGGAACACTCTTGCAATGCTGGTGGGAATGTGAATTGTTTGAGCCACTATGGAGAACAGTATGGAGGTTCCTTAAAAACTACAAATGGAACTACCATATGACCCAGCAATCCCACTACTGGGCATATACCCTGAGAAAACCATAATTCAAAAAGAGTCATGTACCAAAACGTTCACTGCAGCTCTATTTACAATAGCCCAGAGATGGAAACAACCTAAGTGTCCATCATCAGATGAATGGATAAAGAAGATGTGGTACCTATATACAATGGAATATTACTCAGCCATAAAAACAAACGAAAGTGAGCTATTTGTAATGAGGTGGTTAGACCTAGAGTCTGTCATACAGAGTGAAGTAAGTCAGAAAGAGAAAGACAGATACCATATGCTAACACATATCTATGGAATTTAAGAAAAGAAAATGTCATGAAAAACCTAGGGATGAAACAGGAATAAAGACACAGACTTACTAGAGAATGGACTTGAGGCTACGGGGAGGGGGAAGGGTAAACTGTGACAAAGCGAGAGAGAGGCATGGACATTTATACACTACCAAACATAAAGTAGATAGCTAGTGGGAAGCGGCCGCATAGCACAGGGAGATCAGCTCGGTGCTTTGTGACCGCCTGGAGGGGTGGGATATGGAGGTTGGGAGGGAGGGAGACTCAAGAGGGAAGAGATATGGGAACATATGTATATGTATAACTGATTCAGTTTGTTGTGAAGCTGAAGCTAACATACCATTGTAGAGCAATTATACTCCAATAAAGATGTTAAAATGAAAAAAAATCTAGAAACAATAAATGCTGGAGAGGGTGTGGAGAAAAGGGAGCACTCTTGCACTGCTGGTGGGAATGTGAATTGATACAGCCACTATGGATAACAGTATGGAGGTTCCTTAAAAACTACAAATGGAACTACCATATGACCCAGCAATCCCACTACTGGGCATATACCCTGAGAAAACCATAATTCAAAAAGAGTCATGTACCAAAATGTTCATTGCAGCTCTATTTACAATAGCCCAGAGATGGAAACAACCTAAGTGTCCATCATCAGATGAATGGATAAAGAAGATGTGGTACCTATATACAATGGAATATTACTCAGCCATAAAAACAAACGAAATTGAGCTATTTGTAATGAGGTGGATAGACCTAGAGTCTGTCATATAGAGTGAAGTAAGTCAGAAAGAGAAAGACAGATACCATATGCTAACACATATCTATGGAATTTAAGAAAAAAATGTCATGAAAAACCTAGGGGTAAGACAGGAATAAAGACAGAGACCTACTAGAGAATAGACTTGAGGATATGGGGAGTTGGAAGGGTAAACTGTGACAAAGCGAGAGAGAGGCATGGACATATATACACTAACAAACATAAGGTATATAGCTAGTGGGAAGCAGCCGCATAGCACAGGGAGATCAGCTCGGTGCTTTGTGACCGCCTGGACGGGTGGAATAGGGAGAATGGGAGGGAGGGAGACTCAAGAGGGAAGAGATATGGGAACATATGTATATGTATAACTGGTTCACTTTGTTATAAAGCAGAAACTAACAAGCCATTGTAAACCAATTATACTCCAATAAAGATGTAAAACCAAAAAATAATTGGGTAGTTGAAGAAAAAGAAAGTGAGCCAAAGCAATCTTGTGAAAGAAAAATGGAATTGGAGGAATCAGGCTCCCTGACTTCAGACTATACTACAAAGCTATAGCAATCAAGACAGCATCGTACTGGCAAAAAAAAAACAGAAATATAGATCAATGGAACAAAATAGAAAGCCCAGAGATAAATCCATGCACATATGATCAACTTATCTTTGATAAAGGAGGCAAGAATATACAGTGGAGAAAAGGCAGACCCTTCAATAAGTGGTGCTGGGAAAACTGGAAAGGTACATGTAAAAGTATGAATCTAGAACACTCTCTAATGCCATACACAAAAATAAACTCAAAATGGATTAAAGATCTAAGTGTTAGGCCAGACACTATCAAACTCTTGGAGGAAAACATAGGCAGAACACTCTATGACATAAGTCACAGCAATATCCATTTTGACCCACCTCCTAGAAAAATGGAAATAAAAAAATAAATAAACAAATGGGACCTAATGAAACTTAAAAGCATTTGCACAGCAAAGGAAACTATAAAGAAGACTGAAAAACAACCCTCAGAATGGGAGAAAATGTTTGTAAATGAAGCAGCTGAGGAAGGATTAGTCTCCAAAATTTACAAGCATCTCATGCAGCTCAATAACAAAAAAACAAACAACCTATCCAAAATGGGCAGAAGACCTAAACAGACATTTCTCCAAAGAAGATTTACAGATTGTCAAAAGGCACGTGAAGAAATGCTCAACATCTTTAATCATTAGAGAAATGCAAATCAAAACTACAATGAGATATCATGTCACACCAGTCAGAATGGCTGTCATCAAAAAATGTAGAAACAATAAATGCTAGAGAGGGTGCGGAGAAAAAGGAGCACTCTTGCACTGTTGGTGGGAATGTAAATTTATACAGCCACTATGGAGAACAGTATGGAGGTTCCTTAAAAATCTAAAAATAGAACTACCTTATGACCCAGCAATCCCATTACTGGGCATATACCCTGAGAAAATCATAATTCAAAAAGAGTTATGCTCCAAAATGTTCATTGCAGCTCTGTTTACAATAGCCAGGAATTGGAAGCAACCTAAGTGTCCATCAACAGACAAATGGATAAAGAAGATGTGGCACATATATACAGTGGAATATTACTCAGCTATAAAATGAAACAAAATTGAGTTATTTGTAGTGAGGTTGTTGGACCTAGAGTCTGTAGTCCAGAGTGAAGTAAGTAAGAAAGAGAAAAACAAGTACTGTATGCTAACACATATATATGGAATCTAAGAAAAAATTTTAAAAAGGTCATAAAGAACCTAGTGGCAAGACAGGAATAAAGACACAGATGTACTTGTGAATGGACTTGTGGATATGGGGAGGGTGAAGAGTAAGCTGTGACAAAGTGAGAGAGTGGCGTGGACATATATGCACTACCAAACGTAAAATAGATAGCTAGTGGGAAACAGCCGCATAGCACAGGGAGATCAGCTCAGTGCTTTGTGACCACCTAGAGGGTTGGGATAGGGAGGGTGGGAGGGAGGGAGATGCAAGAGGGAAGAGTTATGGGAACATATGTATATGTATAACTGATTCACTTTGTTATAAAGCAGAATCTAACACACCAATTTAAAGCAATTATACTCCTATAAAGATGTTAAAAAGAAAAAAAAAAGAAAAAGACCTAATCTAAGACTGGACACTATAAAACTGTTATAGGAAAAACAATCTTTGACATACATCTTAGCAAGATCTTTTTTGACTCAGACAAAATAGACTCTAATTTAAAGACTGTAACAACAGACAAAGAAGGATACTACATAATGATCATGCGATCAATGCAAGAAGAAGTTATAACGATTGTAAATATATATGCACCCAACATAGGAGCAACTCAATATGTAAGGCAAATACTAACAGCCATAAAAGGAGAAATCAACAGTAACACAATAATAGTGTGGGACTTTAAAACACCACTTTCATCAAAGTAAAGTTGATCCAGAGAGAAAATCAATAATGTAACACAGGCCTTAATGACACATTAGTCCAGATGGACTAATTGATATTTATAGAGCATTCCATCCAAAATCAGCACAATACGCATTCTTACCAAGTGCACATGGATCATTCTCCACGATAGATCACATGCTGGGCCACAAACAGAGCCTCAGTGAATTCAAGAAAATTGAAATCATATCAAGCATCTTTTCCGACCACAATACTATGAGATTAGAAATCAACTACAAGAAAAAAACTGTAACAAACACAAACACATGGAAGCTAAACAATATGTTGCTAAACAACCAATGGATCACTGAAGAAATCAAAAAGGAAATCAAGAAATACCTAGAAACAAATGATAATGAAAATATGATGACCCAAAACCTATTGGATGTAGTAAAAGCAGTTCTAAGAGGGAAGTTTGTAGCAATACACTGGTATCTCAAGAAACAAGAAAAATCTCAAATAAACAACCTAACCTTACACCTAAAGCAACTAGAGAAAAAAACAAACAAAATCCAAAGTGAGTAGAAGGAAAGAAATCCTAAAGATCAGAGCAGAAATAAATGAAATAAAAATGAAGAAAAGAGTAGGAAAGATCAATGAAACTAAAAGCTGGTTCTTTGAGAAGATAAACAAATCTGATAAACCTTTAGCCAGACTCATCAAGAAGAAAAGGTAGTGTACTCAAATGAACAAAATTAGAAATTAAAAAGGAGAAGTTACAACTGACACCGCAGAAATACAAAGGATCATAAGAGAGTAATACAAGCAACTATTTGACAATAAAATGGACAACCTGGAAGAAATGGACAAATTCTTAGAAAAGTACAACCTTCCAAGATTGAACCAGGAAGAAATAGAAAATATGAACAGACCAATCACCAGTAATGAAATTGAAACTGTGATTAAAATTTTTCAGCAAACAAAAGTCCAGGACAGATGGCTTCAGAGGCAAATTCTATCAAACAATTGGAGAAGAGCTAACACCTATCCCTCTCAAACTCTTCAAATAAATTTCAGCAAGAGGAACACTTTCAAGTTCATTCTACAAGGCTACCATCACCCTGAAACCAAAACAAGACAGAGATATCACACAAAAAGAAAATTATAGGCTAATATCACTGATGAAACTAGATGCAAATATCCTCAACAAAATACTAGCAAACCAAATCCAGCAACGTATTGAAAGGATCATACACCATGATCAAGTGTATTTATCCTAGGGATGCAAGGATTCTTCAATATATGCAACTCAATCAATGTGATACACCATATTAACAAATTGAAGAATAAAAACCATATGATCTTCTCAATAGATTCAGAAAAAGCCTTTGACAAAATTCAAGACCGATTTATGATAAAATCTCTCCAGAAAGTGGGCATAGAGGGAACCTACCTCAACATAATAAAGGTCATATATGACAAAAATACAGCTAACACCATACTCAACTGAAAACATTTCCTCTAAGATCAGAAACAAGACAAGGATGTCCACTCTTGCCACTTTTATTCAACATAGTTTTGGAAGTCTTAGCCATAGCAATCAGAGAAGAAACAGAAATAAAAGAAATTGAAGCTGGAAAAGAAGAAATAAAACTGTCTCTGCAGATGTCATGATACTATAAATAAGAAATCTTAAAAATGCTACCTCCAAACTAGTAGAACTCACCAATGAATTCAGTAAAGTTGAAGGATATGAAATTAATACAAATAAATCTGTTGCATTTCAATAGACTAAGAACAAAAGATTAGAAAGAGAAATTAAAGAAACAATTCCATTTACCATCACATTAAGAAGAATAAAATACCTAGGAATAAACCTACCTAAGGAGACAGAAGACCTGTACTCTTAAAGCGATAAGAAGCTGTTGAAAGAAATCAAAGATGAAACAAAGAGATGGAAAGATATACCATGTTCTTTGATTGGAAGAGTCAACGTTTTGAGTCAAGTTACTACCCAAGGCAATCTACAGATTCAATGCAATCCCTGTCAAATTGCCAATGACATTTTTCACAGAACTAGAAGAAAAACTCTCAGTTTGTATGGAGACACAAAAGACCCTGAATAGC
This sequence comes from Globicephala melas, assembly GCF_963455315.2. Lineage (NCBI taxonomy): Eukaryota > Metazoa > Chordata > Mammalia > Artiodactyla > Delphinidae > Globicephala > Globicephala melas. The sequence continues at coordinate 60,956,742 of NC_083335.1, forward strand.
CAAACAATCTTGAGAAAGAAAAACGGAGCTGGTGTAGTCAGGCTCCCTGACTTCAGACTATGATCCAAATCTACAGTCATCAAAACAGTATGGGTACAGGCACAAAAACAGAAATATAGATCAATGGAGCAGGATAGAGAGCCCAGAAATAAACCCACACACCTATGGTAAATTAATCTACAACAAATGAAGTAAGAGTATACAATGGAGAAAATACATTTTCTGCAATAAGTGGTGCTGGCAAAACTGGAGAGCTAAATGCAAAAAAGTGAAATTAGAACTTTCCTTAACAGCATACACAAAAATAGACTCAAAATGAATTAAAGACCTAAATGTAAGACCAGATACTATAAAACTTTTAGAGCAAAACATAGGCAGAACACTCTTTGACATAAGTTGCAGCAATACAGCAATATCTTTGGATCTGTCTCCTAAAGTAATGAAAATGAAAACAAAAATAACAAATGAGACCTAATTAAACTCAAAATCTTTTACACAGCAAAGGAAACCATAAACAAGGCAAAAAGACAACCCACAGAATGGGAGAAAATATTTGCCAATAATTTGACTGACAAGGGATTAGTCTCCAAAATATACAAACAGCTCATGCAGCTCAATATCAAAAACAAACAAACAAATAAACAAACAACACAATCAAAAAATGAGCAGAACACCTAAACAGACATTTCTCAAAAACAGACAAACAGATAGTCAAGAGGCAAATGAAGAGATGCTCAACATCAGTAATTATTAGAGAATTGCAAGTCAAAACTAATAAAATGAGATAACCCCTCACACCAGTCAGAATTGATATCAACAAAAATGTACGAACAATAAATTCTAGAGAGGGTGTAGAGAAAAGGGGACACTCCTACACTGTTCATGGGAATGTAAATTGGTACAGCCACAAAGGAGAACAGTATGTAGTTCCTTTAAAATACTAAAAATAGAGCTACTATATGATCCAGGAATCCCACTCCTGGGCATGTATCTGGAGGAAAACATAGTTTGAAAGGAAATATGCACCCCAGTGTTCATTTCAGCACTGTTTACAATAGCCAAGACATAGAAGAAACCTACTTAAATGTCCATCAACAGATGAATGGATAAAGAAGAAGTGGGACATATATACAATGGAATATTACTCAGCCATTAAAAAGAATGAAATAATGCCATTTGCAGCAACATGGATGAACCTGGAGATTATCATACTAAGTGAAGTGTTTCAGAGGAAGTCAAATATATGATATTGCTTATATTTGGAATCTAAAAAAATAAAAGTGATACAATGAATTTAGTTACAAAAGAGAAACAGACTCACAGACTTAGAGAATGAATTTATGGTTACCATCAGGGAAGGGCAGCAGTGGATGGATAGGTTGGGAGTTTAGGTTTGACATGTACACACTGCTATTTTTAAAATAGGTAGCCAACAAGGACCTATTGTATAGTACAGGGAACTCTGTTCAATATTCTGTAATAACCTAAATAAGAAAAGAATTTGAAAAAGTATAGATACATGTATATGTATAACAGAATCAGTTTGATGTACACCTGAAACTAACACATTATTAATCAATCAAAATCATAATCAATCATTAATCATCTAAAATAAAATTTTAATAAATACATAAATAAAATAATAAATAATAAAATGCATAAACTTTAAAAATTGATTTCTAGAAATCAAGCAAATATGTGTTAATTTTTCAGACTCTGGGTACACAGTGATAATAATAATATTAATAAAAATAATACTAATCATGTTAAGATTGTATTGAGCACTGGTGTATCAGACACTAAGCACTTCACATACATTATCATATTTAATCCTCAAAACAATAACAGTAGTCCAAGTAAAATTATTTTTTCTATTTTTCAGATAAATGAATTGAGATTTAAAGTATGAAAATAAATTGCCCAAATTCACAAAACCAGTACCTGAGAGAACTAGGATTTAAATTTAAGTGATCTGAACCTAGGCTCTATGTTGTGAACTACTGTTTAGTATTGACATTTAATTAACCCTTGGATCAGGAGTTGGTTCAAAAGATGCCTATTTTTCCCCTATATTCCATGGCCAGACCCAAATATGTGCATCTGCTACCATTATTTTTATGCAGTCATATAATAACTTCACTCTTGACCCCCCCATCTTGGAACTAAATTATAATAGAGCTCGGTGTTCACTGTTTACATCTACTCATGTCTGAGAATCTCAGAGTGGGCAAATTATAAACTATGGTAGTTCTATCTGTAAGACAGACTACATTTGTTGTAGGCGTTCCATCTGGGCAATATCATTCCTACTGCTCTAATACCACCTAATCCACTAAGGAAGAAACTGGACAACAAATGTCTCCTGTTCTCTCATTGCAACCTAAGCTTCAGTTCCATGGCAAAGGAAACAACTGACCTTTGTCCCAAGGATGGCAAGTTCACACCCTGGTATATTCAGGGATATCAGATAGTTCTATAAATCAAGTCCAGCTTTAGCATGAACAGTAGCTCACATTACTCACTCCTGGTATAGAGTGTAACCTAGTAAATCAATTCATTCATGCACAAATGCATGTTTTCATCACAGAATTTGAGCACCTACAGTGAATGCATTTGAATTCTGATTCTTGGATCAGTCATCCACTTTTCCTTACTCATCAGTTTCTTCATTTGTAAAATGGGCATAATGATAGTTACATCAAAGGGAATTGTGAAGATTACATGAGATAATATAAAATGTTTTAAATGGTTACTGAATAGATAGTAAAAATTTAGTTAATGTTACTTATGATGTCAACACCACTATTAGTCATTGCTACATGCTAGGCACTATTGCCACGTGCTGGAGACAGAGTTGTAAACAAGAAAATCATAGCCCACTATTTTATGAAATTTAGAATCTAGCCCACAAAGACTACATACATTGAAGCCAATCACAAACTGCCTAACTTTTTCCCCAATTTTTACCTCCTACTAGCTGGATTACTACTTAGAAAATCCAAACCTTAGACTTCACCACCAAGTTTTGCCACTAGCATTGCCTGGGGGACCACAGGACTCCCTTTCTACCTATCTTCCTCCCCTATGTCCATCCTAAATTAATATGGTAGCAACAGGTAGTGTTTCTAAATAAGGAGATAGAAAATATAGCCCTATACCAAGAGGATTAATGAATTGTTTATTTGGGACCCAGATCCCAAGGCCCTGCTATATGGTCATATTTAATTCCAATATTCAAACTGAGGTCTTCCAGAACTGTATCAATAATAATTTGTGACAAGAGTAAATCAGACCTTTCACTTCCTCTGTTAAGGCCTGACTACAAAGAAGCTGTTAGAAAAAGTTCAGGTAATCCTGTTTCTAGTACAGGGGACGGAAGATGCCAAATAAGAACTAATTACAACAGAACAGCTAGAAGAAAGAGAAAACAACTTTATATATACCTCCTTTTGAAACTGATTAGAGTCACTTTGAGAAAGACTTGGTTTCAGACTCTTGTGTCGGTGAATGAGGATTTCCTTTCCTTGTTCTGCTGTTTCTGCTTCTCCCAGAAGGGTATACCTGTTATATTTTGGATACTGGTTAAAATATACAACACAGAGGTTCCAGAATTAAAGTTCCAAGAATATGATTATTAATAAATAAACACAATCTATACATAAATAAAATTATTATAACTGTTAATGTGTGAAGGGCATTAGAATTCATCAAAGAAGTTCAAGAAAATATGAAACTTCTTTTTACCCTTTTTTATAAGTCTCCACTGAGCTAAGGAGTGAGGCATATTTCTCAAGCTAAAAATATTCAGAATGTCTTCAGTTAAAAGAGCTCAAAAAATGTAACAGAACAAAAACTTACATTTAATGACATTTAAACCATATTTATTTTATAACCATATTGCACCTTTAGAGATTTTGAGTGATACTTTTGAAACTGAGTATATATCCCAATTTTGATAACAGAATTAGATCACCATTAAAAAATAATTTGATTCTTTTTTCAAGAAGAAAAAATGGAATTACAAACCACCAACTAATTAAAAACTCATTATATTTAGGTGGAAGGAAAAAACAGTGTAGGAGGAGATAGCGATGAAAGCTAGACTTATCTGAATGTATCCTGCACTATACATTCAACTGTAGAACCAAGTAAATGTTTTACATAATTTTTTAAAAATATTAAAAAGGGAAAATAATTGAAAACAAACTGGGTTACAGCCAAGATGAAGTAATAGAGATCAGATTTAAATTCTCCCCTGAAACAAACAAATAAAAAACTATAGGAAACAAGGATGTGCAAAATGCTGTAAATCAAGCAATGTAGGACAGTGAAGCCAGAAAAATGGGCAGCTAAAGATATAAGCCATGAAATTGTCTCAGGTAATTGCCTTGAGAGAGCCCCCATGCTCTGATGCAGGGTGAGGAAGCCTGGAACAAAATGCGTCAATTAACAATGATAAAGCAGTCCATCCTGGAGTGACATCAGCAAAGATGGCAGAATAGGAAGTGCCCATCCCTTGACCTCTACAGAAACACTGATTATTAGCTATCCATAGATGAGAATGCCTTTTGAGTGTTCCAAACTCCAGGAGAGAGATGACAGCACTCTAGTAGAACACTAAAAAATGAGAAAAATGCATCCAAAGAGGTTAAGAAAAAAGATTTACTTTTTTCACATTGTTCTTCCCCCAAATCAGCACAGTACGTCTAAGGATATATACAGTTTGCAATTTCTCTGTGGAGCAAAAGATAGACTGAAGTGGACACTGAACTTTGCCAGCATTTGGGAAAATGCCTCTGAGGTCCATTACTGTGGCACCTCATGCAGAACGCTGAAGTAATTAGTACAGGTAGACTACCTGGGGACACCTAGATAAAAACTAAAAGGGGCAGGGGATCTCAGGAGTAAACATGCACAGATCTTAGAAGTAGCCCTGCAATCCCTGACAGCTGGGTGGCAAGATCTTGCCTCCTTCACTTAACTCTCCCCTCCCCCCACCGTCTTCCCCTCTGGCAACCACCACCTTGTTTTCTGTATCTATGACTGTTTCTGCTTGGTAATGTTTGTTCATTTGTTTTGTTTTTTAGATTCCACATATAAGTGAAATCATACACTGTTTGTCTTTCTTCATCTGTCTTATTTCTCTTAGCCTAATACACTCTAGGTTCGTCCATGTTGCCACAAATGACAAGATTTTATTCTTTTTAATGGATAAGCAATATTCCATTATATATATATATATTCCATTGTACATAATGCTGCAATATATATATATTATTGTATATAATGCTGCAATGAACATTGGTGTGCATATATCTATTCGTGTTTTATTTTTCAGATAAATACCCAGAAGTGGAATTTCTGGATCATATGGTTGTTCTATTTTTAATATTTTTTAGGAATCTCCATACTGTATTTCATAGTGGCTGCACCAATTTACAGTCCCACCATCAGTGCTAAAGGATTTCCTTTTCTCCATATCATCACCAACACTTGTTATTTGTTGTCTTTTTGATAATAGCCATTCTGACAGGTGTGAGGTGATATCTCATTGCAGTTTTGATTTAGATTTCCCTGATGATTAGTGATGTTGAGCACCTTTATCATGGGCCTATTGGCCATCTGTTTGTCTTTGGAAAAATGTCTATTCAGGTCCTCTGCCCATTTTTTTAATTGGGTTGTTTGTTTTTATGATGCTGACTTGCATGAGTTCTTTGCATATTTTGGATATTAACCCCTTGTCAGATATACCATTTTGTTTGGTATAGTCCAATTTATTTTGTTATAATCTTCTAGTTTTATTTCCTTGTTGTCAGAAAAGACACTTGAAAATGAATTCCATGTTCTTAAATTTGTTGACATGTTTTTTTTATCTAGCATGTGATCTATCCTTGAGAATATTTCATGGGCACTTGAAAAGAAGTTGTATTCTACTACTCTTGTGTGGGATGTTCTGTATATATTTGTTAGGGCCATTTGATCTATAGTATTTTTCAAGTCTGCTGTTTAGTTATTGATTTTCTGTCTCAGTGATCTGTCCATTATTGTAAGTATTGAATTGAAGTTTCCTACTTTTCTTGTATTGCTGTCACTCTCTCTCTTCAGGTGTGTCACTGTTTGCTATATATATATGTGCTTTGATGTTGAGTACATATATATTTATAATTGTCATATCTTCTTGTTGAATTGACCCTTTTGTCACTATGTAATAAACTTCTTTGTATCTGTGACAGTTTTTTACTTAATGTCTATATTTGCTGATATAAGTAAAACCACCCCATATCTCTTTTGGTTAAGAGTTGCAATATATATTTCCATCCTTCCACTTTCAGCCTATATGTGTCCTTAAATCTAAGGTGGGTCTTTTATAGACAACATATAGTTTGGTCTTTTTTTTACACATTGAGCCACTCTATGTCTTTTGATTGGTGAGTTTAACCCATTTACATTTAAAATAATTATTGATAGTTAAGGACTTACTATTGACATTTTGTTAATTATTTTCCGTCTGCTTTGTAATTCTCTTATTCTTCTCTTCTTCTTTTGCTGTCTTTATTTGTGGTTTGACAATTTTTTGTAGTGATATGATTCTCTTCTCTTCTCTTTGTCTTTTGTGTATTTGTTATAGTATTTTTCTTCATTGTCACCATGAAACTTGCGCCAAACATCTTATAATTATAATAGACTATTTTACGCTCATAACAACTCACCTTCAATTACCATAGAAAGCTCTACACATTTGCTCTTGTCCCCACACTCCGTATTACTGATGTTAGAGTTTAATTATTTTTATATAGTGTATCCATTAACAAATTTTTGTGGTTATATTCTTAATACTCTTGTATTTTAATCTTATACTAGTAATAAAAGTGATTTACATACTGCCATTACAGTATTATGATATTTTCTGTTTGTCTGTGCTTTTACCTTTACCAGTGAAATTTATACTTTCATATGCTTTCATTTTGCTGCTTAGTGTCTCTTCATTTTAATTTGAAGAACTCCCTTTAGCATTTCTTTTAGGGCAGGTATGGTGGTGACAAACTCCATCAATTTTTGTTTATTTAGGAAAGGTATTTGTCTCTCCTTCTGATTTTTAAGAACAGTTTTGCCATCCACAGTATGCTTCTTTGGTCATAATTTTCCTTTCGGTACTTTGAATACATTATCCCACTCTCTCCTGGCCTGCAAGATTTCTGCTGAGAAAAAGTATATATTCTTATAGTGGCCCTCCTAAATTTGTGATGAGTCACTTTTCTCTTGCTACTTTCAAAATTCTCTTTGTCTTTGACTTTTGAAAATTTAATTATAATGTGTCTTATATAGACATCTTCAGGTTTAACATATTTGGGGGTTCATCTGAATCTGAATGTCCATTTATCTCTCAATATTTGTATATTTCAGTCATTATTTCTTTAAATAAGCCTCTATCCTTTATCTACTTCTGGTACCCCTCTCATGCATATATTTTTTACTTGATGGCTTCCGATAAGGCCCATAGACTTTCTTCACTCTTTTTTATTCTTTTTTCTCTTTGTTCCTCTGATTATGTAATTTAAAATAAACTGGCTTCAAGTTCACTAAGTCTTTTATTTCTTGAATGAATTTGATTTTTTGTTTACATCTTTATTGGAGTATAATTGCTTTACAATGGTGTGCTAGTTTCTGCTTTATAACAAAGTGAATCAGTTATACATACACATATGTTCTCATATCTCTTCCCTCTTGCGTCTCCCTCCCTCCCACACTCCCTATCCCACCCCTTTAGGTGGTCACAAAGCACCGAGCTGATCTCCCTGTGCTATGCAGCTGCTTCCCACTAGCTATCTATTTTACATTTGGTAGTGTATATATGTCCATGCCACTCTCTCACTTTGTCACAGCTTATCCTTCCCCCGCCCCATATCCTCAAGTCCATTCTCTAGTAGGTCTGTGTCTTTATTCATGTTTTACCTCTAGGTTCTTCATGAATTTTTTTCCCTTAAATTCCATATATATGTGTTAGCATATGGTATTTGTCTTTCTCTTTCTGACTTACTTCACTCTGTATGACAGACTCTAGGTCCATCCACCTCATTACAAATAGCTCAATTTCGTTTCTTTTTATGGCTGAGTAATATTCCATTGTATATATGTGCCACATCTTCTTTATCAGAATGGGAGAAAATATTTGCAAATGAAGCAACTGACAAAGATTACTCTCCAAAATTTATAAGCAGCTCATGCAGCTCAATTACAAAAAACAAACAACCCAATCCAAAAATGAGCAGAAGACCTAAATAGACATTTCTCCAAAGACAACATACAGACTGCCAACAAACACCTGAAAGAATGCTCAACATCATTAATCATTAGAGAAATGCAAATCAAAACTACAATGAGTGCTTCCCTGGTGGCGCAGTGGTTGGGAGTTTGCCTGCCGATGCAGGGGGCACGGGTTCATGCCCCGGTCCTGGAAGATCCCGCGTGCCATGGGGCGGCTGGGCCCGTGTGCCATGGCCACTGGGCCTGCACGTCTTGAGCCTGTGCTCCATGGTGGTGGGGGGGGTGCAGCGGTGGGAGGCCCGCATACCACAAAAAAAAAAAAACTACAATGAGATATCATCTCACACCAGTCAGAATGGTCATCATCAAAAATTCTAGAAACAATAAATGCTGGAGAGGGTGTGCAGAAAAGGGAACACTCTTGCACTGCTGGTGGGAATGTGCATTGGTACAGCCACTATGGAGAACAGTATGGAGGTTCCTTAAAAAACTACAAATAGATCTACAATATGACCCAGCAATCCCACTACTGGGCATATACCCTGAGAAAACCATAATTCAAAAAGAGTCATGTACCAAAATGTTCACTGCAGCTCTATTTACAATAGCCCAGAGATGGAAACAACCTAAGTGTCCATCATCAGATGAATGGATAAAGAAGATGTGGCACATATATACAATGGAATATTACTCAGCCATAAAAAGAAACGAAATTGAGCTATTTGTAATGAGGTGGATGGACCTAGAGTCTGTCATACAGAGTGAAGTAAGTCAGAAAGAGAAAGACAAATACCATATGCTAACACATATATATGGAATTTAAGGGAAAAAAATTCATGAAGAACCTAGAGGTAAAACATGAATAAAGACACAGACCTACTAGAGAATGGACTTGAGGATATGGGGCGGGGGAAGGATAAGCTGTGACAAAGCGAGAGAGTGGCATGGACATATATACACTACCAAATGTAAAATAGATAGCTAGTGAGAAGCAGCTGCATAGCACAGGGAGATCAGCTCGGTGCTTTGTGACCACCTAAAGGGGTGGGATAGGGAGGGTGGGAGGGAGGGAGACGCAAGAGGGAAGAGATATGAGAACATATGTGTATGTATAACTGATTCACTTTGTTATAAAGCAGAAACTAGCACACCATTGTAAAGCAATTATACTCCAATAAAGATGTAAACAAAAAATCAAATTCATTCAAGAAATAAAAGACTTAGTGAACTTGAAGCCAGTTTATTTTAAATTACATAATCAGAGGAACAAAGAGAAAAAAGAATAAAAAAGAGTGAAGAAAGTCTATGGGCCTTATCGGAAGCCATCAAGTAAAAAATATATGCATGAGAGGGGTACCAGAAGTAGATAAAGGATAGAGGCTTATTTAAAGAAATAATGACTGAAATATACAAATATTGAGAGATAAATGGACATTCAGATTCAGATGAACCCCCAAATATGTTAAACCTGAAGATGTCTATATAAGACACATTATAATTAAATTTTCAAAAGTCAAAGACAAAGAGAATTTTGAAAGTAGCAAGAGAAAAGTGACTCATCACAAATTTAGGAGGGCCACTATAAGAATATATACTTTTTCTCAGCAGAAATCTTGCAGGCCAGGAGAGAGTGGGATAATGTATTCAAAGTACCGAAAGGAAAATTATGACCAAAGAAGCATACTGTGGATGGCAAAACTGTTCTTAAAAATCAGAAGGAGAGACAAATACCTTTCCTAAATAAACAAAAATTGATGGAGTTTGTCACCACCATACCTGCCCTAAAAGAAATGCTAAAGGGAGTTCTTCAAATTAAAATGAAGAGACACTAAGCAGCAAAATGAAAGCATATGAAAGTATAAATTTCACTGGTAAAGGTAAAAGCACAGACAAACAGAAAATATCATAATACTGTAATGGCAGTATGTAAATCACTTTTATTACTAGTATAAGATTAAAATACAAGAGTATTAAGAATATAACCACAAAAATTTGTTAATGGATACACTATATAAAAATAATTAAACTCTAACATCAGTAATACGGAGTGTGGGGACAAGAGCAAATGTGTAGAGCTTTCTATGGTAATTGAAGGTGAGTTGTTATGAGCGTAAAATAGTCTATTATAATTATAAGATGTTTGGCGCAAGTTTCATGGTGACAATGAAGAAAAATACTATAACAAATACACAAAAGACAAAGAGAAGAGAAGAGAATCATATCACTACAAAAAATTGTCAAACCACAAATAAAGACAGCAAAAGAAGAAGAGAAGAATAAGAGAATTACAAAGCAGACGGAAAATAATTAACAAAATGTCAATAGTAAGTCCTTAACTATCAATAATTATTTTAAATGTAAATGGGTTAAACTCACCAATCAAAAGACATAGAGTGGCTCAATGTGTAAAAAAAAGACCAAACTATATGTTGTCTATAAAAGACCCACCTTAGATTTAAGGACACATATAGGCTGAAAGTGGAAGGATGGAAATATATATTGCAACTCTTAACCAAAAGAGATATGGGGTGGTTTTACTTATATCAGCAAATATAGACATTAAGTAAAAAACTGTCACAGATACAAAGAAGTTTATTACATAGTGACAAAAGGGTCAATTCAACAAGAAGATATGACAATTATAAATATATATGTACTCAACATCAAAGCACATATATATATAGCAAACAGTGACACACCTGAAGAGAGAGAGTGACAGCAATACAAGAAAAGTAGGAAACTTCAATTCAATACTTACAATAATGGACAGATCACTGAGACAGAAAATCAATAACTAAACAGCAGACTTGAAAAATACTATAGATCAAATGGCCCTAACAAATATATACAGAACATCCCACACAAGAGTAGTAGAATACAACTTCTTTTCAAGTGCCCATGAAATATTCTCAAGGATAGATCACATGCTAGATAAAAAAAACATGTCAACAAATTTAAGAACATGGAATTCATTTTCAAGTGTCTTTTCTGACAACAAGGAAATAAAACTAGAAGATTATAACAAAATAAATTGGACTATACCAAACAAAATGGTATATCTGACAAGGGGTTAATATCCAAAATATGCAAAGAACTCATGCAAGTCAGCATCATAAAAACAAACAACCCAATTAAAAAAATGGGCAGAGGACCTGAATAGACATTTTTCCAAAGACAAACAGATGGCCAATAGGCCCATGATAAAGGTGCTCAACATCACTAATCATCAGGGAAATCTAAATCAAAACTGCAATGAGATATCACCTCACACCTGTCAGAATGGCTATTATCAAAAAGACAACAAATAACAAGTGTTGGTGATGATATGGAGAAAAGGAAATCCTTTAGCACTGATGGTGGGACTGTAAATTGGTGCAGCCACTATGAAATACAGTATGGAGATTCCTAAAAAATATTAAAAATAGAACAACCATATGATCCAGAAATTCCACTTCTGGGTATTTATCTGAAAAATAAAACACGAATACAAAAAGATATATGCACACCAATGTTCATTGCAGCATTATATACAATAATATATATATATATATATATATATAATGGAATATTGCTCAGCCATTAAAAAGAATAAAATCTTGTCATTTGTGGCAACATGGACAAACCTAGAGTGTATTAGGCTAAGAGAAATAAGACAGATGAAGAAAGACAAACAGTGTATGATTTCACTTATATGTGGAATCTAAAAAACAAAACAAATGAACAAACATAACCAAACAGAAACAGAGTCATAGATACAGAAAACAAGGTGGTGGTTGCCAGAGGGGAAGGAGATGGGGGGAGGAGAGAAATAGGTGAGGGAGATTAAGAGGTACACACTTTCAGTTACAAAATAAATGTCATAGGTATGAAATATACAGTGTGGGGAATATATATAATAGTATGTAATATCTTTGTTTGGTGATAGATGGTAACTAGACTTATAATGGTAATTTTTTTTGAAATGTATACACATATCAAACCACTAATTTGTGTATCAGGAACTAACATAGTGATGTAAGTCAGTTATACTTCAGAAAAAAACAAACTTATAGAAAAAATGATCAGATCTGTGGTTACCAGAGATGGAGGTGGGAGGAGGGGGAATTGGATGAAGGCAGTCAAAAAGTAGGAACTTCAGTTGTAAGGTAAATAAGTACTAGGGATGTAATGTACAACATGATACATACATATTGCTGTACCTTATAAAGAAAAGTTGCTGAGAGACTAAATCCTAAGAGTTCTCATCACAAGGAAAAATATTTTTTCTATTTTTAATGTAGTATCTATGTGTGATAATGGATTATTAAACTTATTGCACTAATCATTTCATGATGTACATGTCAAATCATTATGTTGTACAGCTTAAACTTATTCAGTGCTGGATGTCAATTATACCTCAATAAAACTGGAAAAAGAACTATACACAATTCTTTAAAATGAGTCTGACTTAATGAAGAATATAGACAAATTTGTTTACAACACATTGAACGTTATAATTACTTCATACTCTAATGTAATAGGTAGTATTTAAAAATAAGAAACCCAGGGAACAAAGATATTACATTGATATGCCAATTTGAGAAAATAATTTGGATCATGTGCAAGCTTGTGTTAAAAGAGTAATATTCATTTGTTATTATTAGACATTTATTGCTCTAATTATTTTCCAGCTTTTTCCTCAAGAGCTCAAAGTGCTTTTCATATCTATTGAGCTTTATTCTCTAAGACTCTCCACCACACAGTAACTCTGTTATCCAGCATACTACTAAACAGAATGCTTTTGACATTTATGTTAACTGGCATTTCCATTACATTTCTTTTTACAGGGTTGCAAAATGCACACAGGCAAAAAATTGTTTTAACATCAATGACTTAAAAATATACAAGTTTAAATTGGGCTGTTTCTAACCTAAAAGCCAACTTTTACATTTCAAAATGAGATTGCACATACTAATCTGCAGACAAGATTTTTTTTCATTGAATAAGGAAAAAAGATAGGATTCTAATGTGCTTAGAAATTTTCAGATTTCTGAATTATTCAAGGAATATTACATACTCTCAATCTAGATGTATTAGGTCTATTTTATCATGTCTAAATTGTTTAAAATTTGGAATTTGGCAGCTCTCTAGTAACGAAAAATAATTTGCTAACTAAAATACCCCATTTTTGTAATATGCTAAATAGAATAGGGTTTACTGTCAAAAAAAAACGTATACTTAAGAAAATGCCATCATCTCTCAAGACTCTTGGACATCATGTAATGCACTGCACTGGCAATTAAATAGAAAATGTTAAAGCACTTTCCTATGAATAACAAGTTGGAATGTGACTTAAACACTGACCTGTCATTTCGTTTACCCTGCTAATATTTCTGTGACATATATGGGGGCAAGTTTCATTTGGAACTATAAAATGAAAAGAATATAGATTTATTCCATTTGTGTGACAAATAAAGTAGTATGTACTGAAAAAGATCTTACCACTCCTTGATTTTATAAAGGTTTATGGTCAGTATTTCTTGAATATTATCCATAAGATCTTGATCCAGAGGTGTTGGGGATGGGGCTGACTTGGCTGTTCCATGACTGTGGCTTCAAGAAAATGTACCTGGATTTATTATGTGCATGCAACACATAAATATAGAAATTCCATAAATGAATTCATGAAAGCTAAACTATCAATAGATGCATTATGAAGGTGGTCAGAAAGGCTAATTGAAGGTGGAGTGGAGAGGAAGAGTGTAGAAAGGCTCATTGTAAAGAAGAAATCTGAACTTTAAGGGTAGCAAATTCAGACATTCAGGGAATTTCTAATTTTAAGTCCATTTATCTCAATATTGGGCTAAAAATATTTCAAAGGACAGTTCTCTTTTTGAGTACTAAAATTTTTTTTTTTTTTTTTTTTTTTTTTGGTGGTACGAGGGCCTCTCACTGTTGTGGCCTCTCCCGTTGCGGAGCACAGGCTCTGGACGCGCAGGCTCAGCGGCCACGGCTCACGGGCCTAGCCACTTCACGGTATGTGGGATCTCTCCAGACCGGGGCGCGAACCCGTGTCCGCTGCATCGGCAGGCAGACTCTCAACCACTGCGCCACCAGGGAAGCCCAGAGTACTAAAATTTTTATAATTCATACCTCTGTTTACTCTATATACAACTACATAAGTATTTATACAGTATTGATAGTACTTCCTCAAAATGGCTTTAATAAAGATATAGATTGAACACCTGTTGAAATTTAAGTTAAAGTACTTATTCAATCATTATGCAAGGAAAATGGTAAATCAGTTTAACTTATGATGACTGAAACCAGGTATCAGAATTACGCTGTTTCATGCTAGCATTTCAAATGGCTTTTGAGATTTTTCTTTTACTTTTTTCATTTTAAGCAGTTTTAAAGGTAGAGGTCAGTAGCATTTAATATATTCACAGTTTTCTGCAACCATCATCACCATCCATCATTAGAAATTTTTCATCTTCCCCAACTGAAATCGTACCCATTAAATTATAACTCCAGATTCTCACCTTCCCCTAGCCCTGGAAACCACCGTTCTGCTTTCTGTCTATGAATTTACCTATTTTAGGTACCTCATATAAGTGGAATCATACAGTATATATCTTTTTGTAACTGGCTTATTTCGCTTAGCACAATGTCTTTGAGGTTCATCCATGTTGTAGCATTGTTAAAATTTATTTCCTTTATAAGGTTGAATAATATCCCATTGTATGCATATATCACATTTTGTTTATCCATTCGTCAATATCCACTTAGGTCACTTCTACATTTTGCCTACTGTAAATAATGCTGCTATGAATGAGGGTGTACAAACATCTGTTCAAGTCTCTGCTTTCACATCTTTTGGGTAAATACCCAGAAGTGGAATTGCTAGATCATATGGTAATTCTATGTTTAATTTTGTTGAGGAATCACTGTATCATCTTCCACAGCAGCTGCACCATTTTACATCCCCAACAGGAATGTACAAGTGTTCCAATCTCAGCACAATCTGGCCAACACTTGCTATTTTCTGTTTATTTATTTATTTATTTTTAAATAGCCATCCTAATGGGCATAAAGTGGCTTGAGATTTTTCTTAAGTATGCTACCATCTATTAATAATTGAATTGACTTTTCCTATATATACAAGCCTACAACAATATTTTTATGATAATTATGCAATTAAAACATTAGTCTCCATCTAAATTCTGACATATTATCATTAATAAAGGCTTATAAATTCTTAAATATTTAGTATACTTCTTATCCTAATATTAATGCCAGATTTATACTATTACATCAAAGGGAAATGTCAATATTTCTGTGGTCATTTCAGACAATGATGAAAGCCAGTTTGTGTGATCTACATAAAATGAAATTCACATTTAGGGTCCTGAATTCATCAGAATTGCTATATATATAACTCAAATATATCAAATTTATACTTAGCTCTCAACTTTGTTTTGATTACATATACCTGGCTTAATAAAAAATTACTAACTTTCCTAATAGGTCCAAAGCCTACTCTATTCAAGGATTTACAGCATAAAATTGTTACCCATCTATCTGTCCTTCTCTGTAGCCAGTATACCCTTACCTGATACAGAAGATCCAGCTAATAGCAGAAATACTTTATAGCAGAAAATACTTCAGGAGGTCATCTGGTGCAGTTCACTTTAAAAAGTCAAGTCAAAAACTCAACAATAAAAAAAAATATGTTCTAATTAATAACCTTTTTTTTTTTTTTTTTTTTTTGGTACGCGGGCCTCTCACTGTTGTGGCCTCTCCTGTTGCGGAGCACAGGCTCCGGACGCGCAGGCTCAGCGGCCATGGCTCACGGGCCTAGCCGCTCCACAGCACGTGGGATCTTCCCGGACCGGGGCACAAACCCGTGTCCCCTGCATCAGCAGGCGGACGCTCAACCACTGTGCCACCAGGGAAGACCTCTAATTAATAATCTTTTAAAACAAAATTATTTTGTACTATATTTTGATATCCTATTCCAGTGTTTATTTGCTAACTTATTCTTGAAAAGGCATCCCTTAACTTTAGTCAATTGTTTGGAACCCAGAGGATTCGCATTCTTCAACTGCGGAGTTTGGGATTTTTTTTTTTTTTTACCTTAAGTTCTGTTTTGCTTTTGATTTTGAATTTCCTTTCCTGGATGCCTTTACATTTTTTTTCTGGTTATAAAATTAATAGATACATATACAAAAAATATAAAGATAATACAAAACTCAAGTAATTACTTAGAGACAATTACAATTAACTCTTGGTGTATACATTTTTAGAATTTTTATGCACATATACAGATGGAGGTATATAAATTATATTTTCTACAAAAAATGGTCATGCTATACTTTCTATTTTTCAACCTTCTTATTCTAACCAACATTGTGTCCTGGATATAGTTCCATGTCAACACATACCATATATATCTAAGGGCTGCAATAGTGTTCTAGCTAATTACTATTAAACAATGGCTAAACTTTGAGGCCTTGACTTCTGAATGTAGAATAGAGAAATGAGTTATCCACTGGTGAAATGTATTCCTGTCAAATCAAGCACTTGCTGATTGAGAATGATGGGTCCAAGCATAAGTTAGTTAATCTTTTTGTCCTAGGCTAAATACACAACTACAGTTACCTCTTACCCATTAAAACAAATTATTCTGGAAGGATTTTTAAAATTCTATAAAAATTTAATAAAAAGAACCTCCCTGCCTCAAAATCTCATGATGCAGGAAAACACCAATTCCTACTCAAACACCAAATACAGTAAATAATTATTTATAGTAACAATTTTTCTTCCTTTATTACTTTCCCTTTGTTATATTTTCCCTTTCCAAGATCTCTCTACAATTGTCTCCTAACAATTGTCTGAAGACCTACATCAAGGAAAACTCCAAATTATATTTTTGTGTATTGACTTTCCCCAGCAAAATAATAATAAAAAAACTAAATACATTTTAATACTCAGTTCAGTCCTTAATCAACAAAAGTTAATGATAAATTATTTTACCTAACATGAGTCTTTAAATGAAATAAAAATACAAATGTACTTCTTGGAAGATAGATAACTTTTTTAAACTTTTAGAAACTAAAGTTTCATAGACAGAGTTTATTTAAGTTTCACAGACAGAGTTTATTTCATTAAGCTTTGTTCACCACTGTATGCTAAACAATGCAGCCTGTGGTACTCAAAGAAATGTTCTCCATTGTATCTAAGCTCTTCTTAATATTTTCCCAGGAGGTGATGCAAGGAAAGACAACTGTGCTTGAAAGGGAAGGAACTTTAAATAATTCTGTAATTTTTTGTGATATCTCATTAAACAAATGAAGACACACAAACATGCACAAACACATGGGTGTGCACATATACACACACACACACACTTACAGAAAAGATGTACTAGATGGTGTGTATATTAACTGGCCTGTTTCTGCTAGTTCAATGGCATGTTTTCTTTCAAGCTTTTCATAAAGAAGCACAATGCTTGATTTGGGCTGGTCATATTATCTGAGCAATATCTTCTGCAGATACTTGCTGTTGAAATACTCCAATCAGTTCAAGAAGCATATAAAATAAAAATTCCAAAAAATTACTGCCATTTTTTTCAGTACTTTTATACTCTAGCTAGAAGGTCCCAGAACTGGTTCACCTACTGCCTATTCCAAGTGTGCTTTGTTTAAATGGAAAAAAATAATCTATGGTGTAAAGAGAAAATAACTTATAAGAAATTTTTACTTAATTTCAAATACGTCTTTATTAGGAAATTGAAATTTTAGGTTTATCCCATTAATGTCAACCAAGCCAAGGGAAACACAGACTATGAAGATAAAACATTTGCACCAAAGACAGAAATATTGGCCAAGTAGGGTCTATATTTCAGAGAAGACCATTGAAGGAAGAGGGCTTATATAGTTCATGTCAATGAATGGGAAAAGGAATAGAACAACTGTGTTAAATGTTTGTTTAGGGAATCTGAATTTAAACTCACACAGTAAACTCACAAAATGAAAAATAAATCATGTTAAACCACAGTTTCATAACACCTGAGTGAAAATGTTCAGCTAAATATAAACTTATTGTCAATAAGTTGATATTTTAAAAAGACATACACCATAATCTTGAATACTTTCCTGAGGTCTACTTCTTTTTCAAATGTTTACATATTAAAAGGCACTTTCTCTGCACTCTTATTCTATAAAAACAGAAAAATTGGAAACACTCATAATGCCTAACAATAAAAAGTGGTTAATTAAGTGCACTACAATTCCTTCATGTCAGGAAATATTTTAAAACCATTTAAAATGATTTTCATTAAGAGTTTTAAGAATTTGTCAAAATGTGCATAACTATTCTAAGTGAAAAAGAAAAGCAAAATTATATATATGGCATGAGCATAATAATAATAAAATAAGCATAGGCAAAAAGACTGGGAAGTATACCAAGTGACTGTTACTTAAAAATAAGACGATATTTTCTACTTTTCTGAATTTTTAACATTTAAAACAACAAATCATATTTTATTTCTATAAAGGGAAAAATAAACTGTATTACATTTAAAAAAGGCACTTTCTGATGCTCCAGGAGTTTAAGGTCACCTTGACTCTATGCTCAAGTTGTCAACCTGAAATTGGCTCAAGAAGACAATAGTTGGCAATATCAGAAAAAAAAAAAAAAAAACTGTAGAATGTTAAATAGCAATTTTTATCAATGAAAAAAATCAGACCCAGAAATTTATGGAGCTTGGTAGAGATGCTATTTTAGAGGAAGAGGATATTTGTGAGAATAGGTGAGAGCAAAGGGAAGAAGAAGGAAAGGAGATGACCAAATCTATGTAACCATGAAGTTTTTTTTTTTAACATCTTTATTGGAGTATAATTGTTTTACAATGGTGTGTTAGTTTCTGCTTTATAAAAAAGTGAATCAGGTATACATATACATATATCCCCATATCTCTTCCCTCTTGCATCTCCCTCCCTCCTGGCCTCCTTATCCCACCACTCTAGGTGGTTACAAAGCACCGAGCTGATCTCCCTGTGCTATGCAGCTGCTTCCCACTAGCTATCTATTTTACGTTTGGTAGTGCATATATGTCCATGCCACTCTCTCACTTTGTCACAGCTTACCCTTCCCCCTCCCCATAGCCTCAAGTCCATTCTCTAGTAGGTCTGTGTCTTTATTCCTGTCTTTCCTCTAGGTTATTCATGAAGTTTTCAAAGTCTGTGTGTGTAGCTCTTCCACAGACAAAAGTCACTGCATAAAACCACATGGAACATAAACAGAAAGCCAAGTAATTAGCTCAAACTGTTTACTGTAAAAAATATTTAATTGTTTGGCCATTTGAATTATCAGGAAGTACAAGACAATAAGTGTAAATAGTCCCATTCATGGTTTACATTCCTTCTCTGTGATCAAAAACAAACATCCAAATCAAACATGTGGAAAAGACCGATTTTTGTTAGATCTTTTGCATTTATAAGAAGGGTAAATTAATCTATTCTTTATCAGAGTTTAAAATAAAGTTGCTTTGGGGGTGACCACTATTATAATTTATCTTGGTTCTCTGACATTAACTTCACCTTAGAAAACATCTTTCCTGGATGGTGGCATAAAAGGATGTTGACAAAGTATCAACTCTACCGCTTGTGCCAAGGGTTTGCTGCTAAAACCGTATCTGCCAAGCGTATAGTGGATAGCTAGTAGGAAGCAGCCGCGTAGCACAGGTAGATCAGCTAGGTGGTTTGTGAACGCCTAGCGGGGTGGGATAGGGAGGGAGGGAGACGCAGGAGGGAAGAGAAATGGGAACATGTGTATATCTATAACTGATTCACTTTGTTATAAAGCAGAAACTAACACACCATTGTAAAGCCATTATACTCCAATAAAGATGTTAAAAAAAAAAGTATCTGTTGTTTTACACAGCTCCTTCAAGGAATCTAGACTGAAGCAGCAGATTTAATAAAGGTTGCTACCAGGGCACTTAGGAATAGATCATAATTTAGAATAGTTTAAACATTTGGATTTAAAATCTAGGACTAGATTTAATATCAACATTAACAATATCCCTTTTATAATTCATTTAGTCATTCATTCAAAAATATTTATTGGGTACTTACTATGTGGAAGGAACTTTTCTAAGTGCTGCAGTTACAGAACTTAGTGCAGACAAGGTCTCTGCCCTTTTGCCACTTACATTTTAGTTGGAGAGAAACATACAATAAGAATAATGATATATTTATAAGAATTATATTTTTCCAAATTAAAATAAAATTTTATTTAATAAACAAGATAAGACATTAAAATATTAGAGAGTTATATGTTATTCAGATAATTACAGTACATTGATATAATAGAGAATTATTGAGTAGCAAGGGAAGAACTCTTTGAGGAAATGAAATTTTAGCCAAGGCTTAAATGACACGAAGGTACTAGGCATGCAAAGATCAGATAGAAGAGCATGCCAGACAGATGGAACATTACATAAAGGCTTTAAGTTAGAAATGTGCTGAACTTAATGTGTTAGGAAGGACAGCATGGCTACAGTGTAGTATGTGGCAGAGAGAACAGAATGAGATGTGGAAGGAAAGCTAACAGTAGCCAGATTCGTAAACTGAGGTAAAAAGTTTGGATATTTTTTAAGTGACAAGATAATAGAAACCTTGATTAGGATAGTAACATGATCTGTTGTAAAATCCCTTTCTCTGGAACTGGACATAATATTCCCTATCCCCAAAAAAGGGAGGTCTGAGAATTTTATGGCACACAATTTAGTTTTGGGGTCTGGACTTGGCATCAGTCATGTCCTTCATTATAAAAAGAAAAAGAAAGATCTTTGTCTTTGTTTTTTAGCTGCATCTTTTTTATAACATGTGGATGAATAAATCTCAACTATACCCAAGAGAAACATACAGAAAGAGATACAGGCTCACTTCCACTTTTCTATACATGTACATAAGCATACTTTTGGCAAATTTTCACTTGTCTTTCCAGTAATATTGTCCCCAGTGTCCCGATATGTCTTCTATGCCAGCCAGCAAATGATCAAATAACTGCAATAGAACAAAACATATGGCTAAATATACAGTATGCTTGAGGAACTTGGTCAATTACTACCAAATAAAAGAATCCATCAAAAGTGTCTTCGAAACTGTTGATTTCATCCCACTTGCTTATTTTTTTAATCTTAAGCTCTTTTCAGGGTAAGCATAAAAAGAAGCATCTATATATATATATATATATATGTAAGAATATCTGCAGTAATTCTAGTATAAGCATTGGAGACACTCCATTTAAAATTGAAAATGCACGTATCAATCAGTATCATATGATAGATTCATTCATCTACCAGAAATCTGGGTCTGGTAAAGGGAAGGAAACAAAAGTAGTAAAAGGCATGGCCCTTGAAGGACATAGAACCAAATTGAAGAGGCAAGACTTAAAGAAGTGGACAGGGATCAAAGCATGTACAGGATAATACAGTTCAAACTTGGCATGTGTACATGTATAAATGCAACAAGAAAAGGAAAATTTAGGAAAGAAATAGAAAAAGATGGAGTTAGAGAAGGCTTATATGAAAATGTGCATTGTGAGCTGGCCCTGAAGAAATGGGGTTACATATGGAAAAAATAAATCATTCTATGTAATGGGAATATTGTGAGTAAAATGTATGGGAGAAAACAAGGAACTATATAAGAGATTTATGAGAAAAACAAGGTTGGATAGATGTAGGTCAAGGGTGGGGAAGAGAAAATAGTTAACAAAGGACTTTAAATACTAAGATTAAAAGTTTAATTTGGGGTTTTCCTGGTGGCACAGTGGTTGAGGGTCTGCCTGCCGATGCAGGGGACACGGGTTCGTGCTCCGGTCCGGGAAGATCCCACATGCCACGGAGCGGCTAGGCCCGTGAGCCATGGCCTCTGAGCCTGCGCGTCCGGAGCCTGTGCTCTGCAACGGGAGAGGCCACAACAGTGAGAGGCCCGTGTACCGCAATAAAAAAAATAAATAAAATAAAGTTTGATATAACATCACAAAAAATAACCTGAATATATTTATGAGGAAATAATAAACCCAATTTGAGTGATATTCTACAAAGTAACTTCATGCACTTTTCAAAAATGCCAGTGTCATAACAAACAACAAAACGCTGAAAAATAATTTTAGATTAAAGGTAACTAAAAAGATATGACAACTAAATACAATGTATGATCCTAGATCAGGAGAAAACTACTATAAAAACATTATTGGGACACTTGGAAAAATTTTGAATATGGAGTTATATTAGATTACACTATTGTTTCAGTTTTAAACTCTGAATTTGATTTAAAAATTGTGATTATGTACTAGAGCGTCCTTTTACTTAGGAAATATTAATACATGCTGAAATATTTAGCAGTGAATAGTCAGCTGTCTACAACTTAATCTCAAATGATTCAGCAAATGACAATAATAATATATACATATATAGACAGAGTGGTAAAGCAAAGATGGCAAAGGTTACACTGAATCCAGGTAGAGGGTATATACATATTCATTGAACTATCTTTGAAATCTGTATGCTTGACATTTTTAAAATAAAAAGTTGGAAAAAAGAAAATAAAGTTTGACTCTGTCCTATAAATTGGTTAAATAAATTAAATTATGTCTTATCAATATAATATATATTATACAGTCATTAAAAATCATCCATATGGTAGACATAATACAGTAAAAAATATGATTTCTCCCCAAAATAGCCTAAAAATGTAATTCCATTATAATAAAAACCCCAACATATTTTTTTTTTTTTTACAAATTGGGCAATCAAGTATTAAAATTTGAAGAAAATAACATAAAATGTTGAATTAGTCACACTTATCTGTACACATTCTTAGGCACATAGTTATTAATAAAACTTAAGTGTTTTATGTATAGAAAGCCATTACATGTGCTGAAAATGTATCTCAGAAAATTATGAACTGGGCCGCATTGAAGTTAGAAGCAAGGTAGACAAGCTAGCTCTTCTCCTATTTGACTAAAATTCCCAGAGCTTTTTCCACATTAATAAATCTAAGGGTATCTTGAAATCATTCTTAACATTCTCTATATTTCAATACTACTATTGTTATATTTTATAAAAGCCCACTTGGGATAAGCAACAATTCAAATTCTATTTCTATAAGAAGATAAAACCAAGTGATATAGAGGTCACATCTTTAAATTTCTCTGAACTTCTCCTCACTTCTAACGTAGAAATGAGTCATTTTCTTCTAAACTCTGTGTAATTTTGAAACCCTATTTCAAAGAGTATATTTTGAAATTTGAATATGGAAATTTTAACTTCCTCAATACTCGATGGTACAAAAAAAACTCCACCAAAGACTAAACTACCCCAAGAAAAATTTTCCAACTACATAAGGATTACATAGGTCATCTTATAAGCAATTGCTTTATGATATCAAATAGAGAATTAACTAAGTTACTGGATAATTTAGTCTAGTATTAAGAATTAATATGTTAAACCAAAAACAGTTATAATTTGAAGTAAAATAACTCATAATTCATAGATTATTCAACCTGGATAGGACTTCAGAGATCATTTAAACAGCCATTTAAATTTACTGATTATGAAACCAAGGTCACAAAAAGTTAAAAGACTTTTCTAAGATAATGAGGGAAGTTGGATAGTAACAGAGCAAATGCTAGAATTCAGACTTCCATTGTTCTTACCTCTTACCAGAAGAACTGACTTATTGATTTTCAAATTACAGATTGTCACAGTATAACAAATACCTGTTCAGAATTCATAAAATCACGTCTCCTTTTATTAGAGAAATTCAAGTATAAGAAGACCTAACATGTAAGGACCTAATATACAAGGGTTAGTTCCAGTCGACAAAATGACCTACGTGATGTATAGACATCTTACCCGAATGAGAATTTGTTTGCTCACAGTTGGAGAAGTCTCTCTTCTAGTCACATCTAATAAGTCAACAAGAGGATGAATGGCCATCCCCTACAAAATGAAAAACAGAAAGCTGAATTTCTTTCATATGAAATTAGTGCTTGAATATTTCCCTGGTGTGTGTGTGTCTGTGTGTGTGTGTCTCTCTGCATGTCTGTGTGTCTATGTGTGAGTGCATATGCACATCTCTCTTAATCTGGCCATGATAGGAATTTAGAATATTCTCTTAAAATTCAGAGGCAACATTGGTCTAACACCAGAGAGACATGCTGTGGTTTTCTCTCACAAAGATCAATGGGGAATATATATATATATATATATGTATTGTTTACAAATATGTGGGTCATTTAATGAATCCTAAAAAAAAAATCTGGGGCTTCCCTGGTGGCGCAGTGGTTGAGAGTCTGTCTGCCGATGCAGGGGACACGGGTTCGTGACCCGGTCCGGGAGGATCCCACATGCTGCAGAGCGGCTGGGCCCGTGAGCCATGGCCGCTGGGCCTGTGTGTCCGGAGCCTGTGCTCCACAACAGGAGAGGCCACAACAGTGAGAGGCCCCCGTACCACACACACAAAAAATCTACCACTATATTTCAAAAACAGAAAGAAGTAGTCAAATCACAGAGCCAAAGTGCTGTAAGAGATTTTCATTTCAATTATTGCCAAATACCTCAGATATACCATTTTGTCTTTATTATTCATCATCCATTATATATGGGATTACAGTCCTCTCCACATGTTACTTTAAATTTTTCTTAAGAGGGATAATAAAAGAAGCAAACATTCTATATTAATAAATATTCATCGAGTTGTGTCACAATATTTATTGAACATGTATTATTGCCAAATTCTATATTAGGCACTGGAGTTACAATGGGAAAGTAAAGTCGAAAGGGCCCATAGTCTTATGGAGGTTACAGTGTAGTATGTCTCAAGGAGAGAGCCATTAGTTTAATAATTGCATTAATGAATGAACAACTACAACTTGAGATAAGTGTTCTGAAGGAAATGAATCTGGTTTATGACAGAGTAACATAGTTTAAATTGAAGGATAAGTTTTTCCTAAGCTAAAACCTAAAGGATGAGCAGACTTTAGCTATATGAAGGGGAAAGAACCATTCCTGGCTCAGGGAATAATAACACTGATAACACTCCTTGGCATGGCATATTAGAGAAAATGAAAACCTTGTGTAGTTGGGTTGTAGAGTACAAGGGAGATCATATTATTATTAAGACTGGAGAGAGAGGCTGGGGTTAGACAATGCAAAGCTTTCCAGGCTGTGTTAACCATTTTTTAAAAATTCTAAGACTAATTGAAAATTGAAATGGCTTGACCAGATTTGTGCTTTAAAAAGATAACTAGCTGCAGTGTGGAAAATGTGTTGAAAATGAGCCATAATGGATATGAGGAGATGGTTTAGGAGACCGTTTTTTGTATTCCATGTTAGAGACGGTGATAGCTTAGACAAAGATGATGGCGGAGCAGATACAAAGAAACTGACTTAGTGACCAAATAGACATAAAAAAGGACAGTATGACAGAAAGGATGACACTAAGATTCCATGCTTGAGCAAAAGGGGTAGAGGATGGCAACACTAATCTAAATGAGGACGACTAAAGATAGGAACTAGATTGACAGGGAAAATCAAAAGTTTAATTTTAAACATACAAAACTTAAGATCCCTGTGAGATGGCCAAGTGAGGATGTCAAGAAAACTGTATGTTCTAGAACTCAGATATTTAGGCTGGAGATATAAATTCATAAGTCGTATGTATACAGTGAGTAAATGAAGACGTTATGTGGGTATGGATGAAATCATTAGGGAAAGAGTAAAGAGTGAGAAGAGGAAAGGCTCTACAGCAATCTTTGAGGAACTCTGATATTTAGTGATATAACAATAAGAATAAGCTTGCAAAAGAGACAGAGAAAGAGGAACCAGAGAGGTAAGAGGAAAATCAGAAAGTGAGTTGTCACAAAACACAAAAAAGACAATATTTCAAGAAGGTGGAAGTTTGACTCATGTGGAATCCCTGTGAAGGCTCAAGTGAAATGAGGATTGCACATGCCATTAGTAACCTTAATAAAAGAGATGGGAGCAACAAAGATTTATGAGGTCAAAAGAGAGAATTACTTTAGATTTGTAGTTGTGTTTTTTTTTTTTTATTGTGGTACGCGGGCCTCTCACTGTTGTGGCCTCTCCTGTTGGGGAGCACAGGCTCCGGACACACAGGCCCAGCGGCCATGGCTCACGGGCCCAGCTGCTCCACAGCATGTGTGATCTTCCCAGACCGGGGCACGAACCCGTGTCCCCTGCATCAGCAGGCAGACTCTCAACCACTGCACCACCAGGGAAGCCCTGTGTTGTGTTTTAAATAGGAGTAACTTGAGCCTGTTTAAAGTTGATGGGAAGGATCTAGTTGAAAAGAAGAGTGTGAATATACATGAGACAAAATGAATGATTGAAAATGTAAGACAAGAAAGGAATAGATTACAGAGCATAGCTTGAGATAGGAGACCCCAGCTCTGTAATAAGAAGAAAGAAAAGGCTAGGAGCAGATGCAGTTATGTTGGGATGTTGAAGGAGCTTCCATGGATGACTACTATAAAACAAGTTGCTCTTTGCAGAGTTCTCTTTTCTTAGTTTTGTTTTGTCTTTTTAAACAAAAGTATGCTTGAATGAAAAGTAAGAGAAGTTGAGATTTGCTCTAACATTTACACGTGGGAACAAGGACTTTAAGAAAGAAAGCTGTCAACTGAAGTATAAAACATGAGGTGGAATATGGAAAAAAACTGGCTGCAAATAAACAACAAAATCTATTGCTTTCAATGAACTTCCACACTACTTAGTCATTTTCAAAACACTTTGAAAATGCATCCCCATAAAGTTTCTATTTTCACCTTATTTCAGAGATGTGGAAAGAAGCAGGTAATAATTCCCATTAATGTTAAGGTTGAAACTTAAAAGAAACTCAGGGTGTCCTAGCTCTTCATCAGCTCTTCAGCACTGTTAAATGACAAAAATGTCTTACTTAGGCCCTGGTTTCTTTAACACACCAAATGAGCATGTCACCCCAAAAGCTTCCTTTACAATTTGGAACGCTGTAATTTTTTGCAAATGCACCTGAATTGCCCAAAGTCAGGAGATCGTCCTATTCATATGGTTTTCATAAGTAATTTTGTGTAATTCCCACTTTTTAGATGACATTTGAGTTGTGCGATTCCACTAAATTCATTCTGACATTTGAAAAATCATCATACAATGCTTTCATGGGATAGAACTACATCCTTTAACAGTGTTTATCACAGGCAAAAAGCTTCCTAGTGTGAGCAGGTCTGTCTAATGACCTGGCATTTTGAAAGGTTGACTCCATATTTGCATTTTTAAACCCATCCATGCAACTCTCCATCTTCACTTACTTTAATTCATTTCATTCAGTCTACCATGGATAGATCAAAATTAATGCTTTTAAAATAAAGATGTCAAACCAACCTGACCCAGTGACATATCCTCTTATAACCCATTTTATGTATTTTGTACTATTATATTCTGGTCTTTTGAAGATGTAAAATATAGGTGAGAGACAAAATTTTATTCCACATTTTGAATCTCTGTAGCATAGCTGGTTAAATGAAGTCTTGAGTAAATCAATAAAAATCATGTTTTTTTAAAAAAATGGTCTCAAGTTCAAAGCTCTACTATATATGTTCATAATTTATATTCATACTCCAAATTAACTTTTATTTACTATTTATCCATTTATTTCACAGATATTTATTGCACATTTCATTGGAGCCCACACTAGTAGACTCTGAGTATATAGTGGAGAATAAATCATATATGTTTTCTGCATTCATGGAACTCAGCCTAGTAGAGGAGACAGACATCACCCAAGTGGAGAAGAAAATAACTAAAAGATTGATAGGTAGATAGATAGATACATACATACATACATACATACATATAGTGATACATTCTATGAAAGTGTTCAAAACAATAGGCCCAAAATGGAGATGCTTATACTAAGCCCTAAACCATCAAAACAAGACATAGTTTAATTACAGTTTCGGCTCTCCCAGAAATAAAATCAAACGCACTTACATAGAAGGTCTGGGAAGGCTTCTCTGAGGAGGTCGTATATAGCTGAGGATTAAAGGATAAAAGGAAGACAGATATGCAAGGAACTTAGGAGATAGTGTTTTAGGGAGAAGGAATGACCTTTTGGAAAACCCCAAATTGAGAAAAAGTTTGTCAATTTGAAGCAGTTAAAGAGTCTTTTAAAACACAGTGATCAAGAGGGAGAATGGCCCAAATATGTGAGGCTTCAAAGGTAGACATGAGCCATATTTGTCACAGCTTATAGTCATGTTAAGTGTTTTGGAATTTATTAAAAGTTCAAAAAGAACCAATAGAAGAATTTTGGAAAGTAATAAAATTTGTGTTTTAAAAATATTGCTTTTGATTCTGTGGGGATAACAGATTGAAAGGGGAAAGGAAAATGGAAAATTTTAAGGCAGTTCAGGAAACAGATGATAGTAGCTTGGACTAAGATAATGGCAATAGTAATGGAGAATAGCATAGAGATTCTACAAGGAGACAGATACAAGAATATTTTAGACAACACCATTTGTAAAAGCAAAAAAGAAAAAATATCAATTTAAAGGACAATGAATAAATAAATTGGTGTATAATCATAAAATGCAGTATTGTAGAACACTGAAAATGAATGAGCTACAACTACTCACAACTATGTGAATAAGTATTAGTAATAAAATGTTAATAGACCAAAAAATTCCAGAAGGCTACATGCAAAACATACACATACACCCCCCCCCACATACACACTTTTATAAAGTTAGAATACAATTTAAACTGATCAATATATTGTTTATGTGTGTCTATGTGTGTAATATGTGATTTCAAAAACTATTTTTTAAAAGACAAGAGATTAGTAAATGATTCATTCAGGATATCAGTTACCTGTGAGAGAGAGAGAGAGATGAAAGAAAACAGAATAGGAATGCATTGCACGGGTTATTGTTAACTTTCTCAAATTTAGTACTGGGCTCACAACTGTTAGAAGTATTAACTGAAAGAATGAAAGAATGAATGAATAAATAAATAAATGCCATGTATGGGCCAATGATTCTAGTGTGTCATAAATCAAAATATATTATTAATACAATTTTGTATATCTAGAAACTTTTTAAAAGTTAAATACATATACTGAAGATCTATTTTGGAGTTAGAAACCACAGGGTTTGACGTGAAGGATAAGTAAAAGGAAGTAATCAAAGATGTATTCTACATTTCTAGCCTTAGTAAATGGATGGATATCAGAGCCATTTACTAAGACAGAAGCAAAACAGATGAGGATCAGATTTATCCTCTGTAGATATATTGCCTGTGTGGACGAAAACAAATGTTGCCTGCCATTCCCATAGACAACGAATGTTGCCTGCCATCAAGCCATCAGCCACTGCAGCTACCCCCAAAGGTATGCCCTGAGAGGAATTCAGGATGGAGAAAAAGAGTACAGTGGCCCTAGAAAGTTGAGATGCATGTCTAAGGAATAATTTCAATGAGCTCAGACCCTTGCATCTTCCCATACATAGAAAAGCACTAAAATCATTAACTTGGGATGTCTGCTTTTTGTGATTAGCAGTAATGTTTTGATGTTTGACTACATTTTTTTTCAGCAAAAACTCCTATATATCCTGGCTCCTCTCTTACCTCTTTGAAATAGTTCCTCAGAGTTATCTGAGAGGCTGTTCCCAGGCTATAGTCCCCAGTAAGGTGCCCAAATAAAACATAACTCACAACTTTTAGGTTGTGCTTTTTTTTTCAGTTAACAGCTGTGATATTTTTGTGAGACATCCAAGTGTAAGTATGAAGTAACAGTTGAATGTAAACATCTAGATCTCAGAGTAGATAGCTGGACTACAGGTAAAGAGAAGTCATCAGAATTTATATTATGCTTGAAGCCATGAAAATGAATATAAACACCTAATGAAAAAGTATAGGGAGAACAGAATATTCAGGACCTAATACTGGAGAACCCTTACATTTACAGACCCAATAGAAAAGGATCAGCCTGCAAAGATGTCTATGAAATGCCCAGAAAGACAGAAACACTAGCAGGGTATGATGTCAAAAAAAGCAAAAAAAAAAAAAGCATTTCAAGAAAGAAGTAGCCCACTGTATAAAACTGTGCTGACAAGTTTCATAATTTTAGGACAAAAGAATGTGTCCTAACTTGCCACTAAGGAGGCCAGCAGAGACATTTTGGCAAGAATAATTTTGGTGGAACAGTGAGGGCAGAATCCAAATTGTAGTTAAGTGAAACTGACAAGCTGACACAGCATGTGAAGATAAATTTCTTGAGTGTGCTCAGTCATAGTAATAATAAAAATAATACCTTATAAACACAAAATGCTTTTAAACTTATATTACTATTTGATCTTTATAACAAACAACCCTGAAAGATAGGTCCTGTATACTCTTTCTACAAAAAAAGAGATACTGAGTAATCAGTAAAACGTCCAAGATAGAAAGCTCATCTGGAATAAAGTTGTGAATAGCACCCAGGTCTTCTGATTTTAACTCTAGTCCTCTTTTCCCCTCAAGAAGAATAAAGGGGTAAAAATGGCCAGATCACTACAGAGCATGTCCAGTGTATCACAGAAAAAATTTGAAAGACATGTTCTACTGATGGTGGACCAGGTACTCATTTGCATGAAGCACATCATGGCAATTTTATCAATCTCCAATAAGTAAAATATAACATTGTACTTTGAGGGTTTTTTTTCCCCCAATGGGTCTTAATTCTTAAATAAACTTTAAATTTCTGAAAATATTTTAACCACTAGATGGTGTTAGAATAACATGAGATGTCATTGTACAATCTGTCTACAATTGCAATCATCCAACAACACCTCCCCCAAACACCTAAACTCCCCAATCAGGGTCTTAAATGGATTACAGTATTAATCAATGGGAAAATGTAAATATCAAATGATGAAGTCTCTAGGAGTAAGATGCATTTGAACACCTGGAAGAAATGCAAAATTAAAGGAGAACATGAGTGTTACTGATAAATTATCAGAGACATTAAGAATTCTAAAAGATATAGGAATTGAAAGTTAATTCTTTAAAATGACTTTGCATTTCGAAGTAACATTGCGCTACATGACACATATTAAAGTGAAAATTAGTTAGTGCTTAGATAAAAACACAATTTGATTTGGGACTGGTTTAATACAATTCATTAAGTTTTAAATGAGAAGAAAATAAATGTTCAACCTTAATCAGTCATTTACAAACAAAATAAAACAAAACAAAAAATTCAAAGCCTAAGGAATGATCTCACCCATTCTAGAGAAATAATTATTTTGTTTAAGGGAAGCCTGCCAGATTCACATCTTCTGACTTGTCTTATTCCACCACACACACACACACACACACACACACACACACACACACACACACAAATATCCACCATCATTATGCTCGTTAAAACATTTTAGCCAAAATTTGAAATACTATCTCATTAAGTTGCTGAATAGGTTTTTAGACATTATTTCAATATTCTTTTGCCCAGCTTTATAAAACTGAAGTGAAATGGCAATTAGAGGGAAATGGTGATATGGAGAGGATAAAGAGATAATTCAAGAGAAAAGCTGCCTTAGAATGAAACTCCTAAAGCATTATATTTATTTCCTCTTCTGTTCTCAACCTCAACCTTACCTTTTTTTTTTTTTTTTTTTTTTGCGGTAACTGGGCCTCTCACTTTTGTGGCCTCTCCCGTTGCGGAGCACAGGCTCCGGGCGCACAGGCTCAGCGGCCATGGCTCACGGGCCTAGCCGCTCCGCGGCATGTGGGATCTTCCCAGACCAGGGCACGAACCCGTGTCCCCTGCATCGGCAGGCAGACTCTTAACCACTGCGCCACCAGGGAAGCCCTCAACCTTACCTTTTTAAGTAGCTAAAATGCAGTCTTTGCTGTAAAGCTATTGGTGTCAACCACTTGAATAAATGGCAATTCTTCCATTCCCCTATTGATTTAAAAATAAATCTCATCTCAAGTTTTGCAAATGTTCTGTTTGAGTTATGGTAGAGACTATTTCACATGCTATAATTGTCTCTCCTAAATATACACTCATTTCAAGTTTCTGAAGGAGAATGTTGGCCCATTCATATCCATCTAAGTGTAAGGTTTCAAATTGCACTACTTTGTTTTGTTTACCTGAACAATAACGGTAAAGAGGATAACAACTGTGGTTGCTGCAATGAAGAGCTTCTTTCTGGAAAACTCTGGGAGCAGAAAATCAAGGGAGAAACAGATTGCTCCCCTCAGTCCTCCATAGGCTATAATAAATTGGTCCTTTCTGGTGACTGTATTCACATGACATTTGTTCACGAAGAAAATCAGCACAAGAACTCCTAAATTTTCCAATAAGTAGAATACTTGAGTAATCAACAGAAGGAAAATGCTACAAACATGTTATAATAAATTAGTGTTAAACTAGATTGGAATTCTAAGGATTTGTGATGAATAGTTTAAAAGCCTAAACTAACTAAACTATTTAAAGGTTTATTTCCTCAGAGAGATTTCTTTAAATAGTTACATTTTATTTTGGTTGTGCTTTGGTTTTTCCTTTGATTTTTCTGTTTTTTAGGATGAAAGCAGTGCAATTCCCTTCCTTAGGCCCATGTGGACTAATCTGGGGCATTCTGCAAAAATAGTCTCTACAAACAGAATGTAACTTCTCTTCAGTCTTATAAATACTAGTGAGGTGACCCAAGCTGGTGAACTAAAAGTTAAGTAATGTGACCTGTGTTGGTTTTAATCTTTGATGAGCCAGGATTCCATGTTCTTCAAGGCTTTGAAAAAAGGTTTCTTTTTACTCCTGTCACCCAGAGTCTAGAGTTCTGAGACTCAAGCCTCAGCCAAAGCTTTTTATTCCTCACATTTGTCTGTAGTCTCAAAAATGAGCCTTAACCACGAGAGAAGTGCTTGCTCAGGTACTAGTACTATTTGAAGGGCACCAGTTAAACCTTTGTCCCATAGATCTTACTCCCAGTGATTATGTTTCGAACATCTTATTGTGAATGAGTTTATCAGATAATTTACTTCAAGACCAGAAAGAGAATGCAAGGTTACTTGACAGATGGGCTGAAAGTGGGGATTCTTACACAAAATTTGAGCTGAAATAAGTTGGCTAACAGACAATTTAGCCAAAATTGATTTGTTTGGAAAATATATATATATATGGCAATTTGGAGGCCGTGGGAGTAGTCTGACAGCCTCTGTATATGACTAAGAATTTTGGTCCATATTACTGTTTTTAAAAACATTTTAATTCAATTTAAATATTTTACACAGTGCCAGAAAATGAAAACTTAGTCAAACTATTAGAGCAGTATGATTAAAATAATTGAGAGCTAAATCCACTGAAAATTTTAGAGCTTTTAATTTTCTTTTAAAAACTAAGTTTCTTTACCCTTTTAATTTTCTTTCTTATTACTACAAAAGCAATGGAAGCTCTTAGAGAAAAATACAAATATGCAAAGGAAGCATATAACACCCATAATCCCACCCATCCAGAGAGAAAATTATTGCTAACACTTTGGAACAAAACCTTCCAAAGCCACACATGACTTTATATTATTATTTTTCTAATAATAACTACTTCCCCACTGTTGAACATTTAAGTTGTTCCAATACTGCTTAAAGATGTATAATCAAATTTCTAATCATTCTTATGCTGTATTAAAATTACCAGAACTCAAAGTTAGTGACAGGATATTCATTTGAGGCCAAATTACCATTTGGCTAAATGGAAATTCATCCAGAATACTTTGAGTCAAACTGCATTTTGGCCAGCTTAGGTGTATTGCTTCAGCAATATTGACATATTGCCAGAATGCTGACTTTTCAGTTTTGTTTATTACTTATCCTAAGTGGGTCCCCAAATCAAAAGAATGAGAATATTCTACAGAAATCTAATTTAACAGAATTGCAAATAAATATATCATTTAATATGGCTAAAATCCAAAGGGAAAAAATTCCTAGCCTCATATGGTCTGTATTCAGCTCATCTTTCCTATGTATATCTAGGCACAAAATTAAACTAAATTGTGATGCCAGGCTTAAAAGAGGTACAGATACCTCATTGACTATTTTATGATAAGGATCTTTTTCCTTTTCCCATACCAGATGTAGTGGTTATCTACACATTATAATTTAGAAATAAAATGGTATTGGAAAGAGGATTTGTTTCATCTCATGAATTTTCACACGAAACTATACATACAAATCTACAGAAATCCTTGCATTCATCTTTAACATTTGCTCTTGCTAGGTCTTAACATATTACTACTCTTTCTTTTTTTCAATTGAAGTATAGTTGACTTACAGTGTTGTGTTAGTTTCTGGTATACAGCAAAGTGATTCAGTTATATGTATACATATATATTGTTTTTCATATCTTTTTCCATTATGGTTTATTACAGGATATTGAATATAGTTCCCTGTACTATACAGTAGGACCTTCTTGTTTATCTAGTCTATATACAGTAGCTTGTATCTGCTAATCCCAATCCCTCCACTATCCCTTTTCGCCTTTGGTAACCGTAAGTTTGTTTTCTATGTCCATGAGTATATTTTGTAAATAAGATCATTTGTATCATATTTTAGATGATACATATAAATGATATCATATGATATTTGTCTTTCTCTTTATGACTTACTAAACTTAGTATGATAATCTCTAAACCAATCCATATTGCTGCTGGAGAAAGTAGAGGGGGATATCATTGGAGCAAGTGCACACTCCTCAGTTGTGCCTAAGGAGTCAAAAGACCTGTATGCAGACTACTATAAGACACTGATGAAGGAAATTAAAGATGATACAAACAGATGGAGAGATAGATCATGTTCTTAGATTGGAATAATAACATTGTGAAAATGACTATACTACCCAAAACAATCTGCAGATTCAATGCAATCCTTATCAAACTACCAATGGCATTTATAACAGAACTAGGACAAAAAATTTCACAATTTGTATGGAAACACAAAAGACCCCAAAGAGCCAAAGCATTCTTGAGAAAGAAAAACAGAGCTGGAAGAATCAGGCTTCCAGACTTCAGACTGTACTACAAAGCTACAGAAGTCAAGACAGTATGGTACCGGCACAAAAACAGAAATATAGATCAATGGAACAGGATAGAAAGCCCAGAGATAAACCCACACATGTATGGTCACCTGATTTCTGATAAAGGAGGCAAGAATATACAATGGAAAAAAGACAGCCTCTTCAATAAGTGGTGCTGGGAAAACTAGACAACTACATGTAAAAGAATGAAATGAGAACACTCCCTAACACCATAGACAAAAAATAAACTCAAGATGGATGAAAGACCTAAATGTAAGGCCAGACACTAAGACTCTTAGAGGAAAACAAGCACTCTATGACATGACTCACAGTAAGACCCTTTTTGACCCACCTCCTAGAGAAATGGAAATAAAAACAAAAATAAACAAATGGGACCTAGTGAAACTTAAAAGCTTTTACACAGCAAAGGAAACCATAAACAAGACCAAAAGACAACCCTCAGAATGGGAGAAAATATTTGCAAATGAAGCAACTGTCAAAGGATTAATCTCCAAAATTTACAAGCAGCTTTTGCAGGTCAATATCATAAAAACAAACAACCCAATCCTAAAATGGGCAGAAGACTTAAATAGACATTTCTCCAAAGAAGATATGCAGATGGCCAACAAACACATGTAAAGATGCTCAACATCACTAATTACTAGAGAAATGCAAATCAAAACTGCAATGCAGTATTACCCTCACACCAATCACAATGGCCATCATCAAAAAATCTACAAACAATAAATGCTGGAGTGGGTGTGGAGATAAGGGAACCCTCTTACACTGTTGGTGGGAATGTAAATTGATACAGCCACTATGGAGAACAGTATGGGGGTTCTTTAAAAAACTAAAAATAGAGTTACCATACTATCCAGCAATCCTGCTCCTGGGCATATACCCTGAGACAACCATAGTTCAAAAATATACATGCACCCCAGTGTTCATTGCAACAGTATTTACAATAGCCATGACATGGAAGCAACCTAAATGCCCATCAACAGATGAATGGATAAAGATGTGGTATATATTTATAATGGAATATTACTCAGCCATAAAAAGGAACAAAAGTGTGTCATTTGCAGAGACGTGGATGGACATAGAGACTGTCATACAGAGCAAAGTAAGTCAGAAAGAGTAAAACAAATAACGTATATTAACACATATATGTGGAATCTAGAAAAATGGTATAAGTGATCTATTTGCAAAGCAGAAATAGAGACTCAGACATAGAGAACAAACTTATGGATACCAAGGAGGATAAGGGGGGTGGGATTAATTGGGAGATTGGGATTGACATATATACACTACTATATATGAAATAGATAACTAATGAGAATCTGCTGTATAGCACAGGGAACTCTACTCAGTGCTCCGTGGTGACCTAAATGGGAAAGAAATCCAAAAATGAGGGGATATATGTATACATATAGCTCATTCACTTTGCTGTACAGCAGAAACTAACACAACATTGTAACGCTACTATTCTCCAATAAAAATTCATTTTAAAAAACATCTAAAAATAATTGGGCATCAAAAGCCTTAAGTGAACTCTCAAGTGCTAATTAATCTCCAGAGAATATATTTCCTTTTTATTTTCACTATGTTTAATAATTTCTTCCAATAAATAGCATTTGGTTACTTAATAATTATCATAAATTTCTTGTTTTCCAACCTGTTACATGAAGGTTTTATTCTGTAAAAAAAAAAAAAAAAAAAAAAAAAAGCAGCTCTATAACCACAAATGTCCATTCTCTTGGGTCAATTTGAGATTGTTTGAGAGAAATGGAGTAATGAAATCCTCAGGGAGTAAGATTCACATAGATCATCTGCTGAAATTCCTGAAATACTACATGCTGTCTGGTGTCTTTCAGCACAAGAGAGTTCTACATTTGCATCTTAGAGGATCTTAGAGGTGGTAACTAATTAAAATATTACCCAGAATATATTATTGCCACCAGACATGCACTATGACCACATCTAAGGCAATTCCCAGTTGATACTGCTCAATATTTTCTGATCAGTATGGTGCATTGTGTGATTTCTCCCCCATACATAGTTCCTACTCTTTTTTTAATTGAATTTTATTTATTTATTTTTTTATACAGCAGGTTATTATTGGTTATCTATTTTATACATATTAGTGTATATATGTCAATCCTAGTCTCCCAATTCATCCCACTACCACCACCACCCCACTTCCCCCGTTTGGTGCCCATATGTATGTTCTCTACATGTGTGTCTCTATTTCTGCCTTGCAAACCCCTTCATCTGTAACATTTTTCTAGACTCCACATATATGTGTTAATACACAATATTTGTTTTTCTCTTTCTGACTTACTTCAGTCTGTATGACAGTCCCGAGGTCCATTCACGTCTCTACAAATGACCTAATTTTCTTCTTTTTATGGTTGAGTAATATGCCATTGTATATATGTACCACATCTTCTTTATCCATTCATCTGTCAGTGGATATTTAGGTTGCTTCCATGACCTGACCTGGCTATTGTAAATAGTGCTGCAATGAA
Organism: Globicephala melas; assembly: GCF_963455315.2. NCBI lineage: Eukaryota > Metazoa > Chordata > Mammalia > Artiodactyla > Delphinidae > Globicephala > Globicephala melas. The sequence goes on from NC_083335.1 coordinate 60,994,633, forward strand.
CACTGGGGTACATGTGTCTTTTAGATTTATGCTTTTCTCTGGGTATAGGCGGAGTAGTGGGATTGCTGGGTCATATGGTAATTCTATTTTTAGACATGGTTCCTACTCTTAATCACTTTATGATCATAGGTAACATGAAGTCACTCTGACAGTATATACATTAAGCTAGAAATACAATTTGCATATAAACTGATTATTTTCAAAGATTGATTGTATTTTTTCTTTCTATTCTGTTTTCTAACTATAGAAAAACATACCTTCATACATCTCATAAAGAAAGACAATAACCAGATAAAAGATGAATGAAGTAGCTGTGGTTTTAAAGTACCCCTCCACAACACTTAGGTCATTTCTAATTCTTTTTTAGAAATGACACCAAAAAGAAGGTATAAAGAGAGGTGAGAGTGAAAGATCAATTATGCAAAACCAGAACTATAATTTGGTCATTTCTTTTAGCTAGGGTAAGAAGAGCTAATGAAGGTGGCAATATCAGGTAAAGGAAAAGCTATTTAAGTAAAATTTGGGGATAAAGCAGGATTAAAATACATTTTCATTTATTAACTATTAAATATAACACATTCCTAATAAAATGTTTAGAACTGCTAATATTGATACTGCTAATACATGATACTCACATTTCATGAATTATTCCATTTAATCTTCATAAACTCACAAAATACACAAAATGTAAATAAGTTAACTAACTGGCCCAATGTTAAACAACTAGTAAGTTGCAGAGCATATATTTGAACCCAACTCTGACTAATTCCAGTACTTATGGCCTTTCTATCACCCAATGCCACACCATGTTAAAATAGAAAAAATTATCCTGCATAGATCACTTATTTTTCATATAGTAAAATGTTATTAATATCCTTCTCATACAAAAAAAAGTTACTGTAAGCACCCCAAGACTGTGCTTTATAAGGAAGAAAAGCCAAAGATCTAAAACACAACAAAATCTAGGTGGAATATAGGCATACCTCAGTGATATTGCAGGTTCTGTACCAGATCACTCTAATAAAGTGAATATTGCAATAAAGCAAGTCACATGAAGTTTTTGTTTTCCCAGTGCACATAAAATTATGTTTATTCTGTACTGTAATCTATTACATGTACAATAGCATTATGTCTGAAAATCAATGGATATACCTTAATTTTAAAAGTCTTTATTGCTAAAAATGCTAACCATCAACTGAACCTTCAGTGAGTTGTAATCTTTCTGCTGGTAGAGGGTTTAAAATATTGCAAGAATTATCAAAATGTGACACAGAGACAGGAAGTGAGCAAATGCTATTGGATAAATGGCACCGATAGTCTTGCTCAATGCAGGGTTGCCACAAATCTTCAGTTTGTAAAACATGCAATAACTGTGAAGTGTAATAAAATGAAGCACAATAAAGTGAGATATGCCTGTACTAAACTCAAAAATTTTCAGGTATTTTTTACTTCATAACTCTGCATACCTTATGATTTCTCTTTACATAACAAACTGTATATGGTGCAATAGTAAATTACTATAAAATTAAGTTGTAACTATTCACCTTTTTGGGTAATGGCTAGGACTAAAATTTACAGTTTAGAACACCTGTCAAAAAAGATCCATGTGAGACCTTTACCAGTAATAATCAAATATGGTTCCTGTAGCTCTCCATGCAAAACAAATCAAGCCTGCCTACATAAGTTAAATTTGTGTTCTTATATTGATAGTCTGGCACACCCCATGTGCTAATTTGGCAATAATTCTCACCTACTTTATAAGGTTTCCTGTCCCTACTTCTTTTATTTCTTTTCCCTTCACTATCAGCTGTCACCCAACAGACTTTTGGTCACCCATTTTTTCCTTTTCATTTCTTTCTCTTTTCACTGTACAAATCCAAAGTTTTAATTCAGCAATACATTTAAAAAAGGGGAGACAAATAGTATTGTTTTGAAGTACAGCCACTTAGGAATCAAATTCTAATACTAGTTTTTTTTTAAAAAAAATATTATAACAAGGATTTTAAGGTGAGAACAGCTTTCTTTTTAGACCACTTAGACTATCAATTTCAAACACTTATTTGCTTTCACCCTTACTATATAAAGTGTTGAAGTAACAGCAAGCTCTAATAATTAAAAAAGGGGTTGTATCTCTGTATACAAATTTTGTATGTAGCACCTAGCACTGTTACATGGGCTACTAGGTATTTAATACACCTATCAAATTGTAAGCAGCTCTTTGCAGGAAACAGATTTTTGCAGGAAGCAGCTCTTTGCAGGAGGCCCTTTGTCCCATCACTTTAGCAGCTGTATTTTAACTTAACCTTACACCAGGTGCCCCCATGCTTCACTAATCTCTGGCCCAAGCATATTTCTCAAATATTTTGATCACATAATGCCTTGTCTAACCTGTTGATTTTTTTTCTTAGACTGAAGTAGTAGGAATGAAGAATAAGTAATTAACCGATGACTAGATCTTTTCCCTATTTTCCCCTTCAGTAACCTCACGAGCAAACTGCATGAACAAGATAGCATCTAAAGAAAGATCACAAGGAGTCAGTAAGTCTGCACACAGTGAAAGATGACCAAGATTCTGACGCCCTCCCCAAATAATTAATTGCAACTAGCTTCCCCTTTCCCCTTTAAAAACTTTCATGGCTGAGCAGAATCTGTGGAATTGGTTCTTGGTCCACCTTCTCCCCAGGTTGCCAGCCTCCTGAATAAAGCAACTTTTCCTTTTCCAACCAACACTTGTGTCTCCAGTATCAGCTTTCAAGAGGCAAGCAGCTGAACTTGAGTTTGGTAACAAAATAACAATATTTTTACCAGTCCCCAAAGCATTTTACCAGTCTAACTTTTCTCTAGGAGGCACACAAAAGTAAAGTAATAATAATACTAAATAAATAAATTAATAAAACTTATCTTCAATAAATATTTAGCATCTATGGTATGCTAGTTAATTAGTTAAAACAGAAAAGTACAGAGGATATTGTCACTATCTTACAGGAGCTCACAATCTTTGGGGGTGGCGATGGATAAAACATGCTCACATATGCATAAGGTAAAAATAATTAAGTACCTTGTGGCCACTTTCTGGAAGATTTAATGAGTAGCTGGTTACAAATTGTCCTCACACTTAAGGCAGTTAATATGAATCAAAAACTGTGCAATATTTAATGGCACTAAAGATTAAAAGAAGTTATTATGGAAGGCAAAAGGAGGAAGCAGGCAGAAAATTCTATAGCCTCTAGGTCTTCAGTGTTGAGAGAGCCATGAAGCCAGCCTCCTCTTCTCCCTTTTCTACACCCGCCCCCAACTCTTGCTTTTCCCCTAGGTCTCAGACCTTCCCTTCTCCACAAGGAACTCTGGCCCAGGCCCAGGCATGACAGCAGATAAGTGCTCTTCATTGTTACCGTACATTTGAGTATTTCCCATCTTTCTTTCTTGTCAACCTATTATTTCATGTGTATGTTTTTCATCATTAAGTAGATTATAAGATCTCTGAAAGCAAGAATTTAATTTTTTTAAAAAGTAACTTTTATCACTCCTAACAATGAGAATAGCACTAAACATACAGGAGCTCATAAATACTTGTCTGTTTTTTTTTGTTGTTTGTTTGTTTGTTTTTGCGGTATGCAGGCCTCTCACTGCTGTGACCTCTCGCGTTGCAGAGCACAGGCTCCGGACACGCAGGCCCAGCGGCCATGGCTCACGGGCCCAGCCACTCCGCGGCACGTGGGATCCTCCCGGACCGGGGCAGGAACCCGCGTCCCCTGCATCGGCAGGCGGACTCTCAACCACTGCGCCACCAGGGAAGCCCCTTGTCTGTTTTTTTAATTAAAGTGTCTCTCAGGGACAATGGAAAAAGATTGACTGGGATTCATTTTAACCTGAGAGACCCCCTGTTTCTTTCAGGACTCAACACAGACATGGCAATACTCTCCACGTTGCAAAGTTCTTTAAAAGACCAGGGTGCTCAAAAGAAGGAAGCCACTTAAAAGATACTGTATTCAAAGCTTTGGAAAATGCCCTGGATTAGAAGAATTAAATTTAAATTTCCTAATCCAATTCCTTTATTGGATTTTTTTAACATGTCTTTCATTAATAGGTAATGCAAACAATAAAAATCAAAGACAATTTAAGCACAAACTACAACAAGTTAAAATACAATCACCCAGACCCTAGATAGAATCCTTGCTTTCAACCTAGAACATTTTATTTAAAACAGACTAATTTCAAGCACTATACTGTGACATTTATCATGTACAGTAATTCCATTTAGAACTTAGAGCAACCTAAAATCAAATGGCATTAGTTCTATAGAACTTAATTTAAAAATCAATCTTTTCGGGCTTCCCTGGTGGCGCAGTGGTTGAGAGTCCGCCTGCCGGTGCAGGGGACACGGGTTCGTGCCCCGGTCGGGAAAGATCCCACATGCTGCGGAGAAGCTAGGCCTGTGAGCCATGGCCGCTGAGCCTGCGCGTCCGGAGCCTGTGCTCCGCAGCGGGAGAGGCCACAACAGTGAGTGGTCCGCGTACTGAAAAAAAAAAAAAAAAAAAAAAAAATCAATCTTTTCTCTTTTTCGTTTTAAGCTTTCAGAAAACATGCAACATTTGAAAAAAAAAAGCATTCTATTCCTTTTAAAAACACAGAGCGGGATGGTCTGTCTGAACCCTAGTACAAAAGCATTTTGGTGTTAATACTTACCATGTGGGCATTTAGCCTTACAAGCTAATTACTAGATATGAGGTACTATCATCATTGGTTAAATGCCAGTGATGGATACGAAAAAAAAAAAATAACATGCCATATGGTTTACAAAAGAAGTAATAAAATTACTTAATTGTTATGGCAGAAAGTTCATCTATACAAGGACTAATGCCAAGCTTATTTATATGCTGGGCCATCTAATTACTTACCACTGGAATGCTACTGGGCTCAGATAACTAATCCATTAGGAGAAATGATTCTCCCCTGCAAAGATAGAGAACTGCCCTAGGTAGTCCCATGCCAAATTCTCAGCATTTTTGTTATACAATGGAAGAGTCATACTGACCCCCGCCCCAAAATAGGCAAGGTAGTTGGGATGTAGTCATTTAGTCTCTACAGGGAGCCCATGAACTTGACCACAATAACACTTGCAGAGCTATGACTAAGTGACTATTAGAGATAACAGGAAACCCTAGAAGAACATAAAGGGAGGGTCCTTCTCCCATATCTAGGTAATGCAATTTCCTAGATTTCTAGTGGGAAATCAGACTCAATTCCTAAAAGAAATTCAATAAATCAAAGACTTTTCCAGATACTTATGCCACAATCCCTGAGAGATGGAACATTTCAGCTGTCAGGTAGGAGAGATAGCTATATAAGAAGATAAAGAGAAGTTTGATGACCCAGCTGGTCTTAGTAAAGTGTGTGGTAAAGGCAGCAACCATGCCAAACAGGAGCCCAGTGAAAATGCCTCCTATTCCAACCAAAAAATATTTCCCTATCCCAGCCAAAATATCCAATGGTTTGATAGATGGCATTTCAGAGAAAGATTTGAACAACTTATAGAGCACCTTCATAAAAAAAGATTAGAGTGAATTTACCAATCAGAAAAGTCTCAACTTATGCCCTATGTATCCTTCTATTTTGAGGTTTCTCAACTTTGAAGTCCTCCAACTCCCCATTTCCTTCCCAACATGAGTTCCTAGAAATCTTCCCTACATCAAAAGATATTTCTACAAGTCAATATCAAATTATGTATGATTCTGTTTGAAAATTGTCTGATGGGCTGTGAATATATGCTTCATGGCTAAAATATTCTTATTTGACATGACTAGAAAGACTGTGGCCTCCAGAAGTTTTATCCTAGTTTAATAAACTGATACAAGATTAGTATAGTATCAAAAAAGCATGGTTATTTTTGAAAACATATTAATGACCAGTAAATCATATTCTCTCAATTCATATACTTATTCCTAAGACTAAATTGCTCAATCATGGTCTAAACCAGAATTCAATTCTTATTTAAATTCCAAGGGTGACCATAAGAGAACCTAATTAATTACCATGAAAGCTCATGCTTCGGATACTTACAACAGTAACAGCATCATTAAGGAGGGATTCTCCAAACACCAAAATATGAAGCTTTCCATTCACATGAATTTCTTCAAATACAGAGAGTACAGCCACAGGATCTACTGCAGCAATCAAACTACCAAACCAAAAGTTATGGAGCAATGACACATCTTGAAGTTTGAAGTACTTCACCTGACATATGCCATAGAGGAAAAGGCCTATCCCAAATGCATTCCACATGGTTCCAACTACAGCATATGACAGAATGGTCCCTATGTTTTCAAAAAATGGCCAACTAGGCATAAAATATCCTGCATCAAGGACTATTGGTGGAAGTAAATACAAGAAAAATATTTCACTGTTTATGACTGGTGGGGATTTGTCATTTAAACTGTAAATTAGTCCTCCCATGATGAGACCTACAAATATCAAGAGGCAGCTTTCAGGTACAACTGCAGGTAACTTATTATAGAGGTGAAATCCTAGAAGAGAGAAAAAAGATAGACTATTATAACATCTTTATTATCAGTCATCTCTATATGTCAGCCTTCTTCTCAAGCCTCATGATTTCAGGAAAATAGCTTCTCAGTCATTTTGCATTTTACATTTTAATAATGACTTGATAAAGATGCAGATGCATGAGTGGAGACAATTTTCTTTATAATGGAAAATATTTTTTTTCAGTGTCCACTGAATCATTTTCAAATGTGAGTACATGTTTTAAAATGGAAACAATGCATTTATCAGCTGGCAATATTCTTCTGCTCTTCTCATGATCATAGTCAAAGACATCAGAAACTTAAAAATATAGAAATGACAACCATAATTCAAATGTCTGCTTTGAATAATAAGAGTTGAAAAGGGCTTTAGTAATAATAACTAACTCTTCATTGATGAGGAATCACAACTACTTATAAGGAAATTGAGGCCAAAGAAGTAAAGTGACTTTTCATGGCTAAATGGTAATTATGTGGCAGAACTGAGGTGACAACCCAGCCAGGTCTCCTGACTTTTAGCTTAGTGTTCCTATAATTACCCCAAACTGTCACTTGGTCTGATTGACAGATATGGTCTTAACACTAATGCATACTACTGAATTATCAAAATACAATCCCAACTATAAAGTTAGTTTTTTCTCATACAATGATATGAGTCTTTCATCCCACGAGGGAAATGCAGCCATATCTAGCAACCCACATAGCAGCAGTTCTCTGTTTTATCCTGTATTCTTTTACCTTTTCCCACATTATATGCCACATCATCATGCTCTAGCTTACATGAAGCCTATAAATAACGACTCTAATTGTCATCAATCCTCTCTGCTATAGAAAGGACCTTAATGGTCATCTGAGCTAATCCATCCCCTTCCTCTCTGCCCCAGTCACCACTAATACACTGCTGAGATCCCTTTCTAAAATATTTGCTAATTAATTTGACTACAACTTTCTCAAGGATTGAAGCTAGTTTTTACATTAATCCCCTAGCACACTGATAGCACATAGAAATAGCTCAAAAGATACTTATCAAATAAATAATAAATATATTTTTAGAAAAGAAAGTCAGTTGGTTCCTAAGCTAGACTTTAAATAGTTTCAAAAGTGCTTTCACGTATACTCTTCTATTTGATTTTCTCATCATACCAACACAGCGATGTAAATACTGTTATCCCCATATTAGAAATGATAAATATGAGGCCAAAGAAGTACTTCAATCATCTAACACATACTGATTGCCTATGTGCCAGGCACTGGCTCCTAAATTTGAGCAAATATTAAATAGCTCAAAGTAGTCTTATCTTTCCACTAAACCATGCTAGGTCTCTCTTTATCCTCTACAGAACCACTTATTTCCTCTAGGCATTGAAATAATTTGAAAACTCCTCATGGGAAAGATGGGGTCTTATTCATCTCTGTAGCCCATGGGCCCAATATAATGCTCCACACATAAAATGTGCTCAAAAATATTTGTTGAATGAATGCTAACAAGGAATTTTTTTTTAATTTACATTCTCTTACAAGGTCACAGCAAAATATTATCTGTCAGTGATGGCTCAATAAAGTCCTACTTAAACACATTGGGATGGAAGACCTACTGGGAAGTCCCTTTGCCCTGTTATCCTGAAATTAACATTTAATTAGACTATTTATTACAATCAATATATCTAGTACTGAAAAAATAATTTAAAAGAAACCTAACCCTAATAACCTTAATTATTAACCCTAATAATTTAAAAGAATCCACAAGTGCTAATTACTATCACCCAAAACAGCATGTATTTCTAATCAAGGAAGCATGAGACTAGCATTCTAGTTCTGGTTTGTTGAACTTCACAAAGCATCTTCTCTCCCTGGGCCTCTGGATAAGAATGATTTCTAGGGTTTTTCCAGCTCTGACAATCTATCGTGCTATGAATCTATGGATTTTCTGTGTCATCATTAAATATTACATTTCATGAATGATAAAGCTTTGGTGTCTATAAAGTCACTTAAATAACACTTTGAAATGCTGAACATGATTTATTTTAGAATAAATTCATTTTAAAATGACAAAATTCTACAGTCTTTTATGTTTTCCTGGCATTGTTTTTGGTTCTCAACCTACTTAAAAATGTTAACTTCATCATAAATACTTTGAACTGTTAAAGGACTCTCATCATTTTAATACCACCAAGGCAAAGGTCTAATAAATTATTAAAGAACATAAGAGGAATAACTGATAATAAATCTCCTTAGGAGAATCACAACACTAGTAAATCAGGGTGTTCATAAAGGTGAAATAGTTAAAACATAGCAGCTCTTCTTTTCTTGCTGGATTTAGTCTTTGTGTTTCCACTTAAATTCTGAGTGGTGACAAAAAGGCCTATCTTTTAAAAAATAGGAAATGGACTTGTTCCACTTTCTCACTACCTGGCAACTCTAATGAGCATCCTGTGAGGAAAAAAGGTTGCCTAAAGACTCAGATCAGCTAGAATCATTCTATTAAGATTTCTCTGTTCTCCCTTTTAAAGTTATGCCTCATCTTCTCAACCCTTGAACAGCTGGGACCCTTTGCAGTCTAAGTTCCTGTGCTGAGCCCATTAATTCCACCTCCTTCTGCTGGGAGACCACCAACGTTTGAACATAATCACTGCAAGAGGGTTTGAGGTATGAAGATAAAGATCCTTGTGACAGAGCTCAGGAGGCAAATATTCCACTTTGCCTTTCTCTGGTCTATTAAGGAAAAGGTGCCTTTCTTAACATCTGGAAAGGCCCTGAAAGTCCCCTCCTCCATTAGGCAACTCCCTAGGAGAGCCTTGGGAAGTTTCTCAATTATCTTTTTTTTTTTTTTTTTGCGGTATGCGGGCTCTCACTGTTGTGGCCTCTCCCGTTGCAGAGCACAGGCTCCAGATGCGCAGGCTCAGCAGCCATGGCTCACGGGCCTAGCTTCTCCGTGGCATGTGGGATCTTGCCGGACCGGGGCACGAACCCGTGTCCCCTGCATCGGCAGGAGGACTCTCAACCACTGTGCCACCAGGGAAGCCCACTCACTTACCTATCTTTGCCAGAGAGGCTAACATAATCCAGAGTGTGATCTCGAAAGGAATTTGCACATGCTGGTAATACAGGGAAAAGAGGAGTGTGTGAGCAGACACCATCGAGGCATTTTCCTGTGTTCTTTTGGGTCCCCAGCTGCTATTTTTTGCCGTCTGGTCCCAGTAGTGCAGCATGTTACCCCCAGAGGTGCCCAGAAGCTGGGAGCAGAGCTGCCCCAGTAGCAGAGGTAAGAGGAGGCCCAGCCCATGGGCCACCACCAGCTCTGCCAGCTGTGCTTGCTAAAGTACTTAATCTCCCCCCCACCCCGCAGCTGCAGTTGCTCACAAATGCAGTTTGCTGTCCCTGACCCTTAGTCCTGCTGTCTAGCATTTAATGGATCAGTGAAAATTCCAGCAGCTCCATGGAGTCCTAGAAGAGAAATGCTGGGCTGTTATGCCCTGGAATGAAATTAGAGCCAGAGCCAGCAAAGGGAGGAAGCTGGGACAAATTCATTGATTGACATGGAATAGGATTTTACCCCCAGTCCTAACTCTCAAGGGAAGAAATTCACTGGGAACTGGATTCTGGCCACTTAGCAATCTATTTTCTTACTAAAGATAACTCCAATTCAGAATGGATATGGAAAACTATTCAAGAATAATTCCTAAATCTCCAGAGACTATCAAGACTTCTGCATACGAGAATCCTAACTAGTATGCCAAATTCAAGCTGTCTTTTGGGGAAAACTCTAGAGGTAGAGCTCCTTATTTCCACAGAGAGAGGCGAAGGGGTCAACAAAATTAAATCAGCTGCTCCTGGAAATTCTAGGAGAAAAGTCTTTTCTTTTTTATGAATAAATGGCCTAGTACTTAAGAGGGGAATAGAAATACTATTTTTATTTTTTTACCATAATTCCTATCTTCCATGTGATATCTTTCAATAGAACTTCTGAAAAAGGACAAGCACCTTCTACTCCAACTTCCACTCCATGTAAATTATGCCTACTTTACTTGTTAATCAATTTTCTCAGGTTTCACCATGAAAAATATGTATTGATTACTTATAAACTCAGTGAGATTTCACTAGAGAGGCCAATCTCCAGAATAGTTACATATCCTTTTGTATCATTGTGCCCTTTTCATTTTTATTATCCTCAAATTAGGCATAATTTTAAACCTGGTGTCTTCTTTTCTGTTGCTGTCCTTTGTCAAACTCTTTAGAGGACATCTTGTTACATAGATTACCAAATAGAATAGCATCAAAAATTTAATATTTACATATTTATTTTGTTTGTGGCAATTGGGGAAAAATGTAATTAAATGTGAAATGTGATGAAATAAATTTTCACATATTGAGGTATGGGGAAGTCATTCTGTCTTATACATAAGTAAACTTGAATTTTATGCTAATTAAAATAGGCTGTTTGTGGCCTATCAAACATACATTGTACATCTGCTTTAATTATTAAAGAAAAGGGCACATTAACCAGAAGTAAAGAATGTCTATGTTAGAAATAAACATTAGCCTCCTTTCCTGAACACTAATGCTGGTACTCCTTTGATGATAAGACTCCCTACCCAGGTGCCAAAGCCATAGTGACTCACTGTGTACGTGTAAATCTGCTTTTGTGAAACTTTGAAGGAATGTATCCCTGACTTGTTTAATGTTCTTTGTTCTGAAAAGATATAAAATTGTACTGAAAACCATGCTTCTCTGGAGCATTTCCTCAGAGTTATCTGAGAGGCTGTCTTCCGGGCTATAGTCCTCTGTTTGGCTCAAATAAAACTCTTTTCAATTTCTATTATAAATTGCTTATTGATTATTTTCATCAACAAATATATTGTGTTATTAGTTTCAGAGAAAGAATAGAGCCAATCTAAAAAAAGAAAAAGTTTTCTGAAATTTCCATGTGATTTCTTTCCCTGAACTTTCAATGCTAAGCATCCACATCACATTGTCCATATAACTAACTGTTAGTATGAATAATATACATATGAATCCTGTGACAAGTTGATAAAGATGGTGAATTTTCTCTACTATTGCATTTTAACTACATCTTTGTATTTGTTCTGTATTATTATAAAATCCTTTATTAGTATTGTTTCTTAATTATAAATATTTTGTACTTTCAGCCTGTGAAATTAAATAGACCAGAATAGATCCCCATTTTCTCAGGGTAAAGACATTGCATTATAGACATTGCTTATATAAAGACATATGTTTATATAACAAAGCTTGCAACAGCTACTCAATAAAAATATTTCATGGGGGAAGGTGATAAGTCTATTTTAAAATGATGTACACTTTGAGTATTATAGCAAATATAAATATTTGTGATACCAAGGAAAATTATTTTTTCTTGTTTTCTTTGTGCTCAAAATACTGCAAAATTACACAGTAAAAGTAGAAAAGTATTTTCCTGGTAAATTCTTCTTTTTAATAATAATCATCCTTCCCTTTCTGACAGAAAGCAAAAACTATATATACATATACACACATAGAAAGGGAGGAAGGAAGAAACTAAGGAAGGCCAAAATAAGTAAATAAGTACTTCACAAAACAGGATGTAGGACTGCTATCATATTTGACTATTCACAGAGAACACAAGTAATTAAAATACGGGAGCCCTAGGCTATTAAATAAATCGATGACCCAATTTTTTTCTTAGTTGCTTAAACACCATCTATCCTAACAGCTAATGATAAATCAGTGACCCATTTTTCAACAAAAAGGAATAATTTGGAGACACAAACTCACCAATGCATAAGCCTTTGATATGTCAACAAACAGTCTTCTTGAAAATAAATCTAATTTTTTAAAGTGGGGTATAAGTTAAAAATCTGACAACTTAAAATTTAATTTCCCTGTAAATTTCTCCATTTGCAATTTCATTTACCATGATCCTGTACACAGCATTTAGCTATTTACTTTGTTTTTAGATCAGAGACTGCAAATTTGACACTAACCACTATTCTCAGTAATTATTTTCCAGGTTTATGTTAGACCAAGTTCTAGAGTAATCATATCAGGTGTGGAATATTCAACATTGGTGTCCATCATTATCTAGGTCTAGATTTTTATATAAGAGGCATATAATGTGATTTTAGGATCTATGGAAGGTTATTCCATGAAAAGAAAAACACCTCTCCATTCTTTTCTCTTTTTATTGATTATAATTTATATTTAATAAAATGCACAGTTCTTAAGTGTTCAACTTGATGTTTTGGCAATTTATATACACCTGCATAACTACTACCCAAAGAAAGATATTGAACCTTTGTCTCATGCTCCTTTTCAGCTTATCCCCACCTTAACACACAGACAACCACTGTTCTGATTTTTTTTCAATAGATTAGTTTTTACCTATTATTGAACTCCATATGAATTGAATCATAAAATATCTACTCTCTTGTGTCTGGCTTCTTTTGATCATCATAGTATCTGTGGTAATTATCCACATTGTTATATGTATCAGTTGTTCAATCCTTTTTACTGTCAAGTGCTGTTCCATTGTACAAATATCCCACAATTTGTTTATCCATTCTTATGTTGATGGACATTTGTGTTGTTACTAGTTTTGGCGACTGTGAAAAAGGCTGCTATGAATATTATTGAACAAGCTTTGTGTAAACACATGTTTTTATATATTTTGGGTAATTGTTTATGCATGTAATTGATAGGTATTTCCCTCCTTTTAAAAAATACAAGACAAATATTTAATTCTATAACCCATTGTTATTAAGACATATAATGTAAATCTGTAAAGAACATAATTATTAACTTAAATTCATAATATGTGGACTTTCCTGGTTGCGCAGTGGTTAAGAATCTGTCTGCCAATGCAGGGGACATGGGTTCAAGCCCTGATCCAGAAAGATCCCACATGCCGTGGAGCATATAAACCCATGCACCACAACTACTGAGCCTGAACTCTAGAGCCCGTGAGCCACAACTACTGAAGTCCACATGGTTGAACCCATGCTCTGCAACCAGAGACGCCACCACAATGAGAAGCCCCAACACCACAATGAAGAATAGCCTCTGCTTGCCACAACTAGGGAAAGCCGGTGCACAGCAATGAAGATCCAATGCAGCCAAAAACTAATTAATTAATTAATTAATTAAAAAAATTCATAGTATGAGATAGATGACTGATCTCAGAGGACTTGGTAAATATAAAAGTGCAATAAACTATGAATTAGAAGACCTCGATTCTAGTGTCACCATTAGGTGCTAGTTCTGATTTCGGACGCACGCAGCAGGAAGCAGCAGCTTGCAGCAAGCAGCAGTGAGTAGTAGCTGGAAGCAAGATCCTAGTTCCCGGGCCAGGAGTCCTAACGGCTAGACCACAGAGGCCAGTGGCTAGCTCCTGGATCCCCCAGTTCTTGCCTGCCTTGTCAGGAAAGAATTTGGGCGAGGAGACAGAAGGTAAAGAGAAAAGTTAAAAGTTTATTGGAAAAGTAGAGTACATGTGGAAAGACACACGGGCAAACTCAGAGAGAGAGAGTCGCCCCTTTGGGAAGTTTAAATTCTTTATAAAGGGGTGGTTTGCTGGGTTTTTGTCTCCCATCTGGCCAATCATCTTGTTTTGTCCCCCTTGGCTAATTTGTCTCAGGACCCTCCCCTTAGGTGCGCACGCACCTCTCAGCCAAGATGGATCTTGACGTGAAAGGGTCTGGGAGAATCAAGACTCACTATGGCCTGACAGTGTCCCCAGACTTTTGACCCCCAAGGACACCTTCTGCACATGTGCAGTGTCTCTCTTATCTCAAGGAAGGGAAATATATAACCTCTTGATCTTTACTCAAACGGGGTTTAGCCCCTCTCTGTCCCTGCCATGACTGTTATCTTAAGGTGTCCACAGGAGACAAAGGCTGGCTATTTACTCTGTTTCTGTTGATACTTCCATTTTAGAGAGCAAACAGGAGGCTGATTGTAAATGCCTAACCTGGAACCCACCTATCTCCTGTCTCAGGAAATGCAAACAGGAGGTTAGTTGTAAGTGCCTGGCCTGAAATCCATCTTTTTATCACCCCAGTCAATGTAAATAGGAGGCCAGTTGTAAATGCCTAGCCTGGAGCCCATCTATCTCCTACCTCAGTTCTATGACCTTAGACAGTTTACTTAACCTTTGTGAACTTCTATTCACTCGTCTTCAAAAATAAGGTTTAGTGTTCTAAATCATTTGTATCTTCTATGCACCTATTATGCTATGTGGGGATAGAACTAGATGCTGTAGACATGAGGGGTAACACTGATTCCCTGCAATCAAGGAGCTTATGAGTTAGTGGGAGAAATAGACACATCGACCTGAAAGGTCATTAGAATATAATAAGTGAGATTCATTCAACAATAAGAATATAACCAATAGGTATCTATTGAGTGTATACCTTGTATTTCCTGCTAGGTATTTGGCATATGATGCTAAATACTTCCAATATAGGTTTGGCCTTTGTGGTACAGACTAATGGGAGATACAAATTAAAAATCCAATCCTAATGTAGTACAACTAGATACTGGGGGAATACACAACACATGGGAGCACAGAATCAAGGTTCTTAACCCAGACTAAAAGAAGAAAGAAGACAGAGAAAACGTTCTGGAAAAAATCTGAACTGAGACTCAAAGGAAAAAAAGTTGGAGATAGTCTGACAAAAAGGGATGTGTTTCACTAGCAAAGCAAAATAGAGACATAAACAACCAGAGAAAGATCATGGCAAATTCCAGGAATGAAAAAAAAATTGTGTGACTGCATCTTAATTGAGTGGCATGAATAAAGACTTTGAGACCGATTAGGAGATGACAGTAACCTGAAATAGAGACACAACAATGAGAACATAAAGTTAACAGATTAGAAAGATTAGCAGCAACAAGAAGCTGCTACTACCCCTAGGCTGAAGAGACAAAGAGAGGAGATGGAAACTTATCACAGAGGCCAGAATAACCTGGCAGAAGCTAAAACATTAGCAGTAATGTTCAGCGAGAGCTAGAGTCATGAACAGTTGCTGCCAGAGACCTCCCCAAGGAAAATAAGAGAGAGAGAGAAATACTCTGGCCTCTCTCTTCTCTCTCTCCAAATTCCCATCACTACCTACAATTGTACGAGTCCACCAGGAAGCCAGCTGACACAGGAGCCTGAGAAACACAACCTAGAGGAGTCTGCCACTCTGCAAACAGAGCAAAGCAAGCAAATGTCAAGGAATGGATCTGAGAGCAAACAGGTCCAAGACTGGCACACAGTTTTAATTACTATATACTAATACAAATACAAATACAAATACAAATACTAATACTATCCCAGCTGCATGTGAGAAAAAGAAGGAGACAAAAGAAGAGAAGACATCAAAAAAAAGAGCAAACACACAAGAAGTGAAAGCTTTCAATCTCTTCACTTCTTTGAATAGGAGAGGCCTGAGTGTACCCACACATAGACTGAAATCTTTATTTCTACACCCAATCAGTTAAGAATATGACACATCCCATCAAAATGTGTGGCTCAGCAGAGTAGTGATTTGCAAACAAGGGAGTGGAGATGGAAATATTAGGTATTCCAGAGGTTATGTGTAGTTTGAAGTGCCTCCCCAGCTTTGATGAATGCTCTTACACACACACGTGCACGCGCACACACACTCAGAATCACTACACTTTTTTGTTGATAACATCCACATTATTAAAGAGGTCCGTATCAGAAAATCCCTGCCTGTACTTTTTCAGAGTCCTTTTGTTATACCAAGAGATATTCCTGCCTGGAGAAATGACTCTTTTCTAAGAAAATAAGATGGAGCATCTATTACTGACAGAAATAGAAAAGAAGAGGAAATTGATAAGTAGTCACCCACAGGGGCATATCCCAGACATAGGAATGTACAGGCACTGGAATATCCCTAAAGCAGATGAGCTTTCCCAAGAAGTCACAAAGGGGAATAACCATGGAGAAAAAGTTTGCATTTGTACATATGACACACCATGAGGGCATTTGGTGCCAAAATACACTGGAGCATTCCAGTAAGATATATTTTCTTCCCCTCAACTCCCCTTCAAACACCAACCCTCCTGCATGAGCTAGAGGGAGCCAAACAAGCAGGGAAGAAAGGCATAAAAAGGAATTTAAAGGAATAGGAAAGAAGCCACCCACACATAACCTCCTCTCTACCACCACTTCTCACTGCAGGCTTCCAATCATGAGTCAGACCCAAATACAGGAAGAGAGAGAGAGAGATTAAAAATATAGTAATAGACTAGATTGATGTTTGTCATACTTAAAATTAGACTGTTGATCCCTGAAAGTGACCAGTAAAGCAATGAGATATGCCCAAGATATAAACCATAAGCAGAATATGGATATTCTACAGAGCTTAGTTAAAAAGTAATAAGGATAATAAAATAGAGGAAGAAAAATAGAGCAAAGAAAACTCAGTCAACCTAATGAAGATTGTCAACATAACAAAGATCAAAAAAGATAGGAAAAAACTCTAGAAACTGCAAATAGGAAGACACAAAATAACATATAGGAATAGGTCTAAATATAATCATAATGATAGGCAATGTAAGTGGGATAAACTCATTATTAAATGGCAGATGCTCTCAGATTGGAGTTGCTAAATCCAGCTATATGTTGTTAGCAAGAGATAAACCTCAAATAAAAGTTGCAAAGAAAAAGATAGAAAAAATATACAAAGCAAATTGCTTTAAAAATGAAATATAGCAATATTAATATCTCACAAAAGAGATTAAAGGAAAAAACTATTTGATATAAAGTTGGAGATGACACTGATATTGAAAGACATGAAATACTGTCATTGTTCTCTGAATAAGACAGGAGCTTAAGGAGAACAGGATGATATGTGGAGTACTGGCCTAAGTCCATCTGAAAACGGGTCCAAATGTTCTATGGACCTACGTTGTTGTTATTTCTCCAGTCCCTGGGTAATAATTGGGTTGGGATATTCAACATTTGGCAGAAATCTTATATTGGATCCCCTTCCAATATAAAAGCAATGCAGTGATTGGTGGTCCTCACCGAACGTTGGATACAGTAGTATATCACACTTAGAAATATTGTCCTTACCCATTTATCAAGAGATTTAAAAGGCGCAGTTTTGAGTAGGGCTCTGAGCAGTAAGAGAGGGTGTTTTGTTTCCCATTCACCCCATTAGTGATAAACACCTTAGAGTTATGGCAATGACCAAAAATACAACAACCAACACTGGACAGATGAAATCAACAGCAGTTTAAGAGTCATATATACTCACAGCCCAGGGGAGGAGGACACCATATGCCACACAAGACTACCTGAGTGTTGCAATCTGGAATGGAGTGAACAAGAAAGGGCTGTGGAAAACAGGCTTTATAGTATCAAGAGAGTGAGGTGCTGCCTAGTTCCTGTCAGAAGATGAAATTGGCTTGTTTGAATAATTCTATAGGCTGGAGAAGAACTGAAACCCACTACCCAGGGATAAGCAGGAATTGTGCCTGGCACCCTTGATAAGGAGGGTGGACTAACTAGGAGACCTTATCCACAAGGCAGAATACAGAGGGGAACTTTGCATTTAAGCCAAAGGGGCCTTTCTGGTTTCAGATATCAAGGCAGCATATAATATTGGGCCTTAATTTTAGACTTTATATCACAGAAGCTATGAAAAAGATCCAGGTGAAAGCAGCCCTTTTCTCAGGTCATATGATCTAGCAGATTTGATGGTGTGAGAGGTATCTGTAGTGGATGGGATGCTGTGTGCACTCTATAGCCCCAATTAGAGAGTTATAACACAGACTCCAGGGGTTATGGAACAAGGTCGTGCCTTCTGCAGCAGATAACTCCTTGATGTTTGAAAAGAAGACCTAGATGTGCTACTAAACCCTAGTAGAGACTAAACACATGACTAAGGGATATCAGTGACTACCACTAGAGCTGACCATCGTGAGCTGGTTATTATCAGATCCACCAAGTCAATAGCAATCCATCATTCAATAGACTGGTCTCAAAATAAGTTGCACAAACAGAAGGCCTAGACTTCTTGTCACTTATCTCTGTTGCACTGATGTCTCTCCCTTGCCTAGGGTACCCTATGACCAGCTGTAAAAAAAAAAAGACAGAGAGAGAGAGAGAATATTCCAGGGCCTGGTTCACATATGGTAGGCTCAGTATACTGTTGTAAACCAAAAGTAGCCTGTTACTGCATCTATCAGCCACATATATAGATGTGCTTAAAGGGGAGAAATAAATGAAAATCCTCCAACTTGGCAAAATTTTATATAGTATACCTGGTTATCAATTTGATGTGTATAATACATTAATTATAAAAATGTCTGCAATTCTTTACCCTGTTCTTCCTGACTTTTCAACTCCTCCCATTAAGAGGTAAAGTCTATTTCTCCATCCCTTGAGAATGGGCTGGCCTTGTGATTTGTCTGGCCCGTTGCATGAAGCATTAAGTAACAATTCAGGGCCTAGTACTCAAGAGGCTTTCTATGCTTCCCCTCTCTCTCAAAACCCTTATATGACTATATGAACAAGTCCAGGATAGTTTGCTGGATGATGAGTTGCATGTGGCCCCCAATTATCCTAGCCAATAGGCAACAAATTACCATACATGTGAGAAAAGCCCTTTTAGACCAGCCATCTCCCAGCTGATGTAGTAGTTGACCACAGATGCATGAACAAGCCCAGCTGAGATCAACAAAGCATGATCTAGAAAAACAGAATCATCCAGCTGACCAAAATCTCATGAGCAAAAATATATGTCTATTGTTTTAAACAGTTGAATTTGGGGGTGATTTATTATGTAACAATAGCTAACTGATACAATGTGGAAGGAGAACTAGATGGAAATGTGGATATCCATGGCCTTCTGGGCAGTGATAACGGCTTGGCCAGCTGGTCAGAGGCCTGGAAATAGCAAGATTAAAATATTGGAGACAAGGAAGTCTAGGGTAGAGGTATGTGAATGACACATAGGAATGGGCAAAACATGAAAAAGTTTGTAACACACATTAATGTTGAGGATGTCCTCAACATTTAAGTGAATTGGATAATTCACCCTATAGCTATCAGCCAACCTCTCTTCTAGGCTATCCCAGTGCTCTTGTAATGGAACCATGAATAAATTGGCTACAATAGTAGCACTGAGAGCTAAGCAAAGACTTTTCTTAACTAAGGCTGATATAGCTACCTCTACTTCTGAATAACCAATCTACCAGCAGCAGAGACTGATATTGAACTCTTGATATAGTATGATCCCTTCAAAGAGACCAGCCAGCCACTGTTGTTGGTTAATGACATAATTCTTCTTCCATCTGAGGTCTACTAGTTCTACCGTATGTCACATCATCTGAGATCAGTCAGCCTAATTAAAAAGCCTAGTAGGTGTTCAATGAATGTTCCATTTGGAAACTGCACCACACAAGGTTGTGGCACAATCCTCTAGTATAAAGCATATTCCTTGAACAAATAGCTGATATATGGTTCTTATCCTCAATACTAGAATAAATTGGTCCAGTGAATAATGGGATTGGCTCCTCTCTCCAACCCTTGTGGGCTGACTTTCTATTCTTAAATTCTTAGGCTCTGCCAGGTTCAAAACCCTTGTTTCAACTGGGAAACAATGCTTCTAAAAAAGAGGAGAGTGTAGGGTGCCACTGAACATGAAACTACAACCCCCACCTAGTCAGTTAGGACTTCTGATAAAAGTAGACCAGCAGGCAAAGGAAGAATTTAACATTAATGGTGGAAATTGACCATATTACTATGAAGAGCTAAGGTTACTCTTATATGAGTGAGGTAGGGAGAAATTTCTAGAACCCAGGGAATTTTACTAGGGTGTCTCTTTGTGTTTCCACACCTCATAATAATGCTTAATAGACAATTACAGTTATTATAACCAGGCAAGGGCAAGTCAACTAAGGATTCAGACCTCTTAAGATTGAAAGTTTGGATAATCTCACCAGACAAGCAACCTATCCCAACTAAAATACTGACTGAGAGTGAGGGGAAAATAGACTGCAGGTGGAGGAGTGAGACAATAAATATCAATACGGACTTGGGACCAGTTGTAATGGCATGGACAGTAGTAGCATGTTCCATTAATCTCCCCCATGTATTGTCACTTTTAGAGAATGCAGTTGGCCACTGCATTAAAAACTTAAGGGAGAGACAGAGAATGCAAAGGGTGGACTCTATAGGACACATCTTGAGCACTATGTCACAGAATCTCACCCTCAGGTCTGATTCCAGCCACATACTGACAAAAAGTGTTTTGCAAGCTTTGATCCCACTTCATGCTGACAATACCTCATCTCAATAGCATAATCCTCAACTAAATTAGGACCAGGAGTCAATGGAAAGACGATACCCCTTAGACAGGTGGTCATTCTGAGGTGCGTTCTATATATCTCCTCAGGATGGTCTATCTAGATTGAATATCAACTATCCACAGTAGTAACCAACTTGATTCCACATAATTAGATTTTTCTCCTTCCCTGTTTTACTCTCTCTGGTTCCTCATTATCACTGCCCAGAATCACTTCCCAAACAAACTATCTGCATGAAAAAGCTTTTGAATCAGGCTCAGCTTTCAAGGTAACCCAGGATAAGGCATATGTATTTCGTTCTTGCTGTATTTTTCCCTTTCTTGGTCCTTCTAGTCTCAGGGAAGTGTTGGAATTCAGTGTTAAACACAGAAGTTGCTTTCAGAAATTATAACATTCATAGTTTTTGTTTTCCAGAAGCCTAAGTAACCTGAGGTAAGTAGGCTTGGAAACAAAAAATAAAATGTATAAATTTGAGGAGAGAGAAGCATAAGCAGTGAAAGAGAATAAAATTTCTCAAGACCAGAAAGGAATTATGGTTTGGAGTTCTATAAGCAGCAGAGGACTTATGCCCTGAATCTGATGCCTTAGAAAGATGCCATGACTTCTTGGGAGTAGCGGTGTGATAGAACAATCTAGGGAAGCTGTATCCTAGACAGGACAGCTTCCAAACTTGTCAAATAAAGTCAGGCCAAATCTTGACACAAATGCAACAGGTCTTCAAGGTATCATGTAGATTCAGATGATGAACAAGTCAATAACATCAACATTGCAGCAAAGACAAGATTTCCAGGAACCATATATAACCTCCAGAATTTTCTGAGATTCTAAAGAAGGGGAAAGGTCCTCAAACACACACACACACACACACACACACACACACACACATTCATATATGCAAAACACAGTGACTGAGATTGAAACACCAGTTGATTAGTATGTGTCCTCAAAAATCAACTTTAGTTTGACTTTTTAAAGTAAGTAGTGTGACATTTATGGCATGCCCAAGACTGTATTTGCAATTTCACACAACTATATATCTCTCCTAGCTCAGTGCAGGGCTTAGGCCTTCTTTATATATGCTGTTTCTACAAACATGTGAACATGCTTCTGTACACACACACACACACCCCATCTGTCCCAACCTTCCACATGGACCAAAAAGAAGTCTAAATGCATTCAAATGTTCCCCTTAAAAAGTATCAAGACTGAAATGGAAACATTTATATCCAGAGAGCTATATCACTTAAAAAAATACTCATTTCTTAAAACATGCTACAATGTTTATAAACTCCACCCTCCAACTCAACCTGTTCAGAATTGGATATATTACCTCATATTTTCTTACTCTAACCCAGATTTTCTTCCTGTATTCCCTATATCAGCTAGCAGTACCACCATGTCAAACATGCTAGAAACCTGGGAGTTATTCTTTACATTTCTCCCTTACCTTATATATCTAACCTATTTCTCCCTTACCTTATATATCTAACCTATTACAAATCCTGTTAATTTCATTTCCTATCCGTTTCTCATATCTTTATCTTCTTCTCTATTTTCACTGTATCAGTTTGTGACCTCAACATCTCTCCCAGGACCAGTGTAATGGCCTCTTAACAGCTCTTCCTATATCTGGTCTCATCATCATCCAAACCATTCAATATATTGTTTGCCAAAATTATCTTTCTAAAATATCAAATTGATAATGTCAATCCCTGTCTAAAACACATCACTGACTCCCAACAATGAAAAGAATAAAATTCAAACATATGAAAAATATTGGTCATTACTTCACTCATACACAACTATCCACTCTCATTTGCTACCAATTTCTTTCTCTAATTTCATGCTTTAATGACACCAAAATATTTGTGGTTGCTTTCATAGAATATGGTATTCCTCACCTCTGTGCTGTGGTCATATGGTTATTTGTTTCCAGAAAGCCATTCCTACCTTTCTTCTCTGGATATTTTTTATTCCTCCTTCAAGATGTAATTCAGATGTCATTTTCTCCAGGAAATTAAATTGTATTAAGTACCCCACCTCAATGTCCCATATGACACCATGCCTCTATCACTGTATTTTATTTGCTATGTTGAAATTATTTTTATTCTCTACTGTCCCTTACACTATACTGCGAGCACCTTCAGGGCAATAACTTATTAATTTATAGATCTCTTGTTCTTAGCATTGTGCCTGGCACATAGGAGTGTTTATCAATATTTACTGAACTAAATAGTTAAGTGACCTACTTCTCCAGACTTATGCTGTACCATCACTTTCAATATACACTGTACTCTACTCTTGATAAACTACTTTCTGTATTCTAGACTTGGAATACAGAGTATCACAAGATTCTGGAGCAAAAATTCACAAGCAGAAAACTTTCCTGGGGCAAATACCAGGGTAGGAAATTTTAAACTTCAATTGACAAATTCCTAGAGGATCAGTGTGGATATGTTTAAAATTTTAAAACTCTTGTTGGGGGGGAGTTATAAAGGGGTTCCCATGATTTAACTCCAGAAAATCTACAAGGTTCTCACAGTGAATATGGAAGAAGAGAAAAATCCCCCTGTGCTACCTGCAGGGGGAAAGGGAAAAATAATCATTTTGAAATACACCAGAACATTCTGTTCTTTTAAACAAAGCCTGTCCTTAGGAGAAACTATTTTACCAAAGCCTAAGCTATTAGGAGACTAACTGACCTGGGGAAACTCGAGTCCTCTCTAGTCTTCCTCAAGGGGGAAGAGAAATACCCAACTTCTGCCCATGCTAGTTATCCTGTCCCATGTAAGAAGGAGAAGAAACTGATAAGTACTTGTGAGGTGCATAGCCCAGAGACACACACTCACTGAAAGACTGAAACCTAATCATAGAACTATAGACTGCTTCCCTCCCCCAATACCTTACCACTGTACCACCAAAAACCTATTTACCACAATGTGTTAACCCTAGTATATCATGTCTGGCTTTCAAAAACATTAAAAGACATACTAAAAGGCCAAAAACACAGTTTGAAGAGACAGAGCAAACATTAGATCCTAACTCAGATGTGGCAGGGATGTTGGAATTATCAGACTGAGAATTGAAAACAACTATTATTATTTTGCTAAGGGGGTTAAAGAAAAAAGTAGACAACATGCAAGAAGAGTTAGACAGTATAAGCAAAGAGATAAAAATTAAAAGAAACAATCAAAAAGAAATGATAGAGATAAAAAACAGAAATGAAGGATGCATTTAATGGGCTAATTAGTAGAATGAGCACAGCTGAGGAAAGAATCTCCGAGCTTGCTGATATGACCTCAATAGAAACTTCCAAAACTGAAAAGCAAAAGTACAAAAACTGAAATAAATGGAACAGTATATCCAAGAACTGTAAGACAGATACAAAAAAAATGTATCATATCCATAACAGGAATAAAAGGAGAATAGAGAAAATAACATAAGAATTTTTGAAACAATAATGAAGAAGAAGAATGAATAATGAATAAATAAGAATAATGAAGAATTAATATCACACATTAATTCAATAGATCCATGAAGCACAGGGAATACAAAGGAGAATACATGCCCAAAACCTAAACCTAGGCATAGAATATTCAAACTGCATAAAATCAAAGGTAAAGAAAAAATCTGGGAAGAAGCCAAAGGAATAAAACATCTTAACTATATAGGAGCAAAGAAATAACAGGAGTATTACATCTTACTTCTCCTCAGAAAACATGCAAGCAAGAAGAGAGTGGAGCAAAATATTGTGTTGAGAGGAATAAAAAAACAACCACACACACAAACTTAAAATTCTGTATCCAGCAACATTATTCTTGAAATTTGAAGAAGAAATAATTTCTAACACAAATAAAAATTGAGAGAAATTGTTGCCAGTACACCTGTCTTGCAAGAAATGTTAAAAGACATTCTTCAGAGAGAATAAAATGATATATGTCAGAAACTCATATCTATATAAAGAAAGAAAGAAAACTGGAGAAGGAATAAAAGAAAACCTTTTTTCGTATTCTTAATGGATCTAATGGGTAAGAGTTTGTTCAAAATAATAATAACAACAATGTATTCAATTTTGTATGCTTATGTATATTTATATACCTATGTATTTTATGTATAAGTAAAATGAATAATAGCAATGATGCAAAAAATGAGAGGGAGGAATTAGGAATGTTTTTAAGTGAAAAAGGAAGTATAATTAATATGTTAAGAAAGGAGAGTAAATGGAATCATACAAAATTTTCAATTAAAACCCACAAAAGGCAGAAAAAGAGTAAAGAGTGAAAGACAAAAATAAGAATAAAGACAATAAATAGACAACAATATTAAATATGGTAAATATTAATACAGATATATCAATAATCATTTTAATGTTAATGGTCTAACACACCAAATAAAAGATAGAGGTTATGAGAGTGGACCAAAATGAAGATCCAGATATATGCACCAAACAGAGCATCAGAATATGCAAGAAAAAAAATGATAGAACTGAAAGGAGAAATAGCAAAATTCACTATTATAGTTAAAGACTTCAGCGCCCCTCTATCAGAAATGAACTGATCCAGGAGGCTGAAAATCAGTAGGGACATAATTGAACTCCACAGCACCATCAATCAACTGAATATAATTGACATCTATAGACTACTTCATCCAACAACAGCAAAATACACATTCATCTCAAACTCATATGGGACATTAATCAATATAAACCACATTCTGAGCCATAAAACATACCTTAAATATTTTAAAATAATATATATAATACAATGTCTGCTTTTAATCACAGTGGAGTTAAACTAGAAATCAATAACAGAAAGACAGGTGGAAAATCCTCAAATAATTGGAATTTCAAAAACACACTTCTAAATAACACAAGTCAGGGGCAGAGTCAAGATGGCAGAGTAGGAAGACATGGAGTTCACGTCTCCACACAAGTACAACAAGAATGCATCAGAGCAATTCTCACAGGACACCTACTGGACACTTGTGGGGTACCTCAGACACCTAAGGGGACTAGAGGAATCCCTGTGTGACCAGGTAAGACATGGGAGGGAAGGTGGGGGGTGAAAAGTGGAAGCAGGATGGGACTGGTGACCCTCAGGGCTGGCTGGGGCAGAAGAGGTTTTCCCACACTCAGAAGGGCCCACTCATGGCAGGGGGGATCAGCAGGGATGAAGAGGAGCCTTCAGGGGATCAGAGGGAATATGGCTGGGGTCTCCCCTGCCCACTTGGGCTCTGGCGAGGCTGCTAGGGTCCTGGGCCTAAGACCCCAGGCCTGAGCTCTGCCCCCACCATGGCCTCTTCCAGCCGCACAGGTCCTAAGCCTGCCAAACCCCCAATGCCCCCTCTGGCCGCCCAGGTCCTGGGCCTGAACCTGGGCCCTGCCAACATCTCTTCCAGCCATGAAGGTCCTGGGACTGAGCCACCACCCCAAGTCCTCCTCTAACTCTGCAGCTCCTGGACCTAAGCCCCAGCCCTGCCAAAGCCTCTGTTGGCCACGTGGGTCCTGGGCATGAAACCCAAACCTGCCAATGCCTCCAAGGGCTACACAGGTCTGGGGCCTGAGCCCTGCATCTGCCAAATCTTGCTCTGGCTGCACGGGTCCGGGCAGCCTAAGGCTGCCCCTGACAGGGCCTCATCTGCCACACAGGGCCAGATGGGTAGAGTGCTTCCCCCCTCCGAGACCTCCTCAGGCTACACCAGCCCCTGAAGGCATCCCTATGGAGGAATGTGCCCCAGCTAGCCTGCACAGTCACATGTGCTCCAGGCCACCTTCAGGAGCAGACGCTGGTGAGAGGAGCAAGCACAGAGGTGGGGTTGACACAGCGGGTCCAGAGACCTACCTAGAGTTCTTGGAGGACATACTGGGGAGGTGGGGATTGGCATTGGATCACCACAGAGGCAAGGAAACTGATATTGGAGACACCAGGGAAATTTTTATTTTTTTATTCTTACCTTTTAACTTTATTTTTTATTTTCTTGCTACTGTGGTTCTGTCTTGTTTTGTTGTTGTTATTTAATTTTCATTATTTTTCAAATATATTTTTTTATTTTTCCAATTTATTTTATTTGTTATTCTTTGTTAATTTTATGCTCTTTAAAAGCCCCCCTGACCCCTGGGGGGTCAGGCCTGAGTTCCTGTGGTGGGAGCGCTGAGTCCAAGCTGTTGTACTAACAGAGACTTCAGGCCCCAGGGAATATTAATAGGCCTGAGCTCTCCCATAGGTCCTCATCTCGGCACCAAGACCCGGCTCCACCCAACTGCCTGCAAACTGCAGTGCTGGATGCCACAGGGAAAAATCCCAGCAAGACAAGAACAGGGCCCCACCCATCAAAAAAAATGAGACAACAAAAAACTATGTTACAGACAAAGGAGCAAGGTAAGAACCTATGAGACCAAATAAATGAAGAGGAAATAGGCAACCTACCTGAAAAAAATTCACAGTAATGATAGTAAAAATGATCCAAGATCTCAGAAATAGAATGGAGGTATGGATCCAGAAGATAAAAGAAATATTTAACAAAGACCTAGAAAAACTAAAGAACAAACAGTGATAAACAACACAATACCTCTAATGAAAAATACACTAGAAGGAATCAATAGCAGAATAACTTAGGCAGAAGAAAGAATTAAGTGAGATGGGAGATAGAAAGGTGGAAATAACTGCCAAGGAGCTGAACAAAGAAAAAAGAATGAAAAGAAAAGAAGACAGTCTCAGAAACTTCTGGGACAACATTAAAAGCATTAACATTCGAATTATATGGGTCCCAAAAGAAGAAGAGACAGAGACAGGATCTGAGAAAATATGTGAAGGATGATATTTGAAAACTTCCCTAACATGGGAAAGGAAATAATGTCCCAAGTCCAGGAAGCACAGAGAGTCCCGTAAAGGATAAACCCAAGGAGAAACATGCTGAAACACATATTAATAATAAAATAAAAATTAAATGCAGCAAGGGAAAAGCAACAAATAACATACAAGAGGATTTCCATAAGGGTATCAGCTGATTTTTCAACAGAAACTCTGAAGGCCAGAAGGGAGTGGCATGATATATTTAAAGTCATGCAAGGGAAAAACCTACAACCAAGATTACTCTACCCAACAAGTATCTCATTCAGATTCGACAGAAATCAAAACTTTACAGACAAACAAAAGCTAAGAGAATTCAGCACCACCAAACTAGCTTTACAACAAATGCTAAGGAACTTCTCTAGACAGGAAACACAAGAGAAGAAAAAGACCTACAAAAACAAACCCAAAACAATTAAGAAAATGGTAATAAGAACACACATATTGTAAAGCAATTATACTCCAATAAAGATGTTAAAAAAAAGAACACAAATATTGATAATTACCTTGAATGTAAATGGATTAAATTCTCCAACCAAAAGACACAGACTGGCTGAATGGATATGAAAACAAGACACATATATAAGCTGTCTACAAGAGACCTACTTCAGACCCAGGGACACATACAGTCTGAAAGTGAGGAAATGGAAAAATTTTCCATGCAAATGTAAATCAGAATAAAACTGGTGTAGCAATACTCATATCAGATAAAATATACTTTAAAATAAAAACTGTTACAAAAGACAAAGAAGGACACTACATAATGGTCAAGGGATCAATCTAAGAAAAATAGATAACAATTGTAAATATTTATGCACCCAATTTATGAACACCTGAATACCTAAGGCACATGCTAACAGCCATAAAAGGGGAAATTGACAGTAACAAAATAATAATGTGGGAATTTAACATCCCAATTACACCAAAGGACAGATCAGACAGACAGAAAATTAATATGGAAACAAAAGCTTTAAATGACACAATAGACCAGATAGACTTAATTGATATATCTAAGACATTCCAGCCAAAAGCAGCAGAATATGCTTTCTTCTCAAGTGCACTCAGAACATTCTCCAGGATAGAACACATCTTGAGTCACAAATCAAGCCTCAGTAAATTTAAGAAAATTGAAATTGTATCAAGCATCTTTTCTGACCAGAAAGCTATGAGATTATAAAATATTTATAGGCAAAAAACTGTAAAAAACACAAACAAATGGAGGTTAAACAATATGTTACTAAATAACCAAAAGTTCACTGGAAAAATCAAAGAGGAAATCAAAAAAGTTCATGGATACAAATGACAATGAAAACACGACGATCCAAAACCTACAGGATGCAGCAAAAGCAGTTGTAAGACGGAAGTTTATAGCAATACAATCCTACCTCAAGAAACAAGAAAAATCTCAAATAAATCACCTATCAGTACACCTAAAGCAACAAGAGAAAGAAGAACAAACAAAACCCAAAGTTAGTAGAAGGAATAAAACTGAAATTCAGAGCAGAAGTAAATAAAATAGAAATAAAGAAAAAAACAGCAAAAAAATCAATGAAACTAAAACTTGTTTCCTTGAGAAGTTAAGCAAGATTGATAAGCATTTAGCCACACTCAGCAAGGAAAAAAAAAGGAGAGGACTCAAATCATAAAATTAGAAATGAAAAGGAGAAATTATAACAGACACTGAAGAAATACAAAGAATCATAAGAGACTACTACAAGTAATTATATGTCAATAAAATGGACAACTTGTAAGAAATGGACAAATTCTTAGAAAGGCAAAACCTTCCAAGACTGAACCAGGAAGAAATAGAAAATATGAAGAGACCAATCACAAGTAATGAAATTAAAACTGTGATTAAAAATCTTCAAAACTGTCACTGTTTGCAGATGATATGATACTCTACATAGAAAATCCTAAAGGTGCCAACAGAAAACTACTACTGCTAATCAGTGAATTTGGTAAAGTCACAGGATACGAAATTAATACAGAGAAATCTCTTGCATTCTTACAGACTAACAATGAACAATCAGAAACAGAAATTAAGGAAACAATCCAATTTACCATTGCAGCAAAAAGAATAAATTACTTAGGAATAAACCTACCTAAGGAGACAAAAGATCAGCACACAGGAAACTAAAAGATACTGATGAAAGAAATCAAAGAGAACACCAACAGGTGGAGAGATATATCATGTTCCTGGATTGGAAGAATCAGTAATGTGAAAAAGACTCTACTACCCAAAGCATTCTACAGACACAATGCAATTCCCATCAAATTACTAATGGCATTTTTCACAGAACCAGAGCAAAAATTTTCAGAATTTGTGTGGAAACACAAAAGACCCCAAATAGCCAAAGCAATCTTGAGAAAGAAAAACGGAGCTGGAGGAATCAGGCTCTCAGACGTCAGACTATACTACAAAGCTACAGTCATCAAGACAGTAAGGTATTGGCACCAAAACAGAAATATAGATCAATGGAACAGGATACAAAGCCCAGAGATAAACTCACGTACATATGGTCACCTTATCTTTGATAAAGGAGGGAAGAATATACAATGGATAAAAGAGAACCTCTTCAATGAGTGGTGCTGGGAAAACCGGACAGCTACATATAAAAGAATGAAATTAGAATACTTCCCAGTACCGTACACAAAAATAAACTCAAAATGGATTAAACCAAAATGTAAGACCAGAAACTATAACACTTAGAGGAAAACATAGGCAGAACATACTTTGATATAAATCACAGCAAGATCCTTTTTGACACACATCCTAGAGTAATGAAAATAAAAACAAAAAATAAAAATGGGACCTAATTAAACTTAAAAGCTTTTGTACAACAATGGAGACCATAAATCTGATGAAAAGACAACCCTCAGAATGGGAGAAAATATTTTCAAATGAAACAACTAACTGAGGTTTACTCTCCAAAATGTACAAACAGCTCATGCAGCTCAATATCAAAAAAAAAAAGAAGTGATCCAATCAAGCAATGGGCAGAAGACCTAAACAGACGTTTCTCCAAAGAAGACATACAGTTGGCCAACAAACTGAAAAGCTGCTCAACAACACTAATTATTAAAGAAATGAAAATCAAAACTAAAATGAGGTATCACCTCATACCCATCAAAATGACCATCATAGAAATTTCTACCAAAAATAAATGCTGGAGAGGGTGTGGAGAAAAGGGAACACTTTTACACTGTTTTTGGAAATGTAAATTGATAGAGCCACTATGGGGAAAACTATGGAGGTTCCTTAAAAAACTAAAAATAGAACTATCATATGACCCAATGATCACACTGCTGGGCATATACTCATAACTCAAAATGATACATACACTCCAATGTTCATAGAAGCACTACTTACAATAGCCAGCACATGGAAGCCACCTAAATGTTCATTGACAGATGAATGGATAAAGAAGATGTGGTATATATATATATACAATGGAATATTACTCAGCCATTAAACTGAACAAAATTGGGTCATTTGTAGAGACATGGATGGACCTAGAGACTGTCATACAGAGTGAAGTTAGTCAGAAAAGAAAAACTAATATCATATATTAATTCACATATGTGGAATCTGAAAAAAATTGTATAGACGTTGTTATTTACAAAGCAGAAATAGAGACACAGACATAGACAATAAACATATGGATACCAAGAATGAAGGGGGGGGTGTAGAATGAATTGGGAGATTGGAATTGACATGTATACACTATTTCTTTTTTGAATTTTATTTTATTATATTTTTTATACAGCAGGTTCTTATTAGTTACCTATTTTATACATATTAGTGTGTATATGTCAATCCCAATCTCCCAATTCACTATTGATACTATGTATAAAATAGATAACTAATTGAAACCTACTGTATAGCTCAGGGAACTCTACAAAATGATCTGTGGTGGCCTAAATGGGAAGGAAATCCAAAAAATGGGATATATGTATATGTATAGCTGATTCACTTTGCTGTACAGTAGAAACTAACACAATATTGTAATACAACTATGCTCCAATAAAAACTTTTTAAAAATCTTACAAAATACAAAAGTCCAGGACAAGATGACTTCACAGGCAAATTCTATCAAACATTTAGAGAAGCACTAACACCTATCCTTCTCAAATTCTTCCAAAAAATTGCAGATGGAGGAACACTCCCAAGCTTATCATGAGGCCACCATCACCCTGACAACAAAACCAGACAAATATATCACAAAAAAATGAAATTATAGACCAGTATCACTGATGAACATAGGCGCAAAAGTCCTCAAAAATGTACTAGCAAACAGAATCCATTAACACATTAAAAAGATCATACACCATTATCAAGTGAGATTTATCCCAGGGAGGCAAGGATTTTTCAATATATGCAAATCAGTCAATGTGATACACCATATTAAAAAATGGAAAAATAAAACCATATGATTATGTCAATAGATGCAGGAAAGCTTTTGACAAATTTCAACACGCATTTATTATAAAAACTCTCCAGAAAATGGGTATGGAGGGAATCTACTTCAACATAATAAAGGCCATGTATGACAAAACCCACAGTAAACATCATACTGAATGGTGAAAATCCGAAAGCATTTCCTCTAAGATCAGGAACCAGAGAAGGATATCCACTGTTACCACTATAATTCAACATAGTTTTGGAAGCCCTAGCCAAGGCTATCAAAAAAAAAGTAAGAAATAAAAGTAATCCAACATGGCAAAGAAGAAGCAAAACCATCACTCTTTCCAGATGACATAATACTATCCATAGAAAATCCTAGAGATATCACCAGAAAACTACTAGAGCTCCTCAATGAATTTGGTAAAGTTGCAGGATACGAAATTAATGCACAGAAATCTCTTGCATTCCTACATACTAACAATAAAAAATCAGAAAGAGAAGTTAAAGAATCAATCCCATTTACCATTGCAACCAAAAGAATAA
Organism: Globicephala melas; assembly: GCF_963455315.2. NCBI lineage: Eukaryota > Metazoa > Chordata > Mammalia > Artiodactyla > Delphinidae > Globicephala > Globicephala melas. The sequence continues at coordinate 61,027,290 of NC_083335.1, forward strand.
AATACTTAGGAATAAACCTACCAAAGGAGACCAAAGACCTGTACTCAGAAAACTATAACATACTGATAAAAGAAATCAAAGTTGACACTAACAGATGGAGAGATATACCATGTTCTTGGATCAGAAGAATAAATATTGTGAAAATGACTATACCACCCAAAGCAATGTACAGATTCAATGCAATCCCTATCAAATTACCAAGGGAATTTTTCACAGAATAAGAACAAAAAATTTAAAGACCCCGAATATCCAAAGTAATCTTGAGAAAGAAAAAGGAGCAGAAGGAATCAGGCTCCCTAACTTCAGACTATGCTATAAAGCTACAGTCATCAAGACAGTATGGTACTGGCACAAAAGCAGAAATATAGATCAATGGAAAAGGAGAGAAACCCTAGAGATAAACCCATGCACATATAGTCATCTAATCTATGAAAGAAGAGGCAGGAAAGTACAATGGAGAAAACACAGCCTTTTCAATAGGTGGTACTGGGAAAATTGGACAGCTACATATAAAAGAATGAAATTAGAAGACTCCATAATACCATACACAAAAAGAAACTCAAAATGGATTAAAGACCTAAATGTAAGGTCGGACATTATAAAACTCTTAGAGGAAAATGTAGGCAGAACACTTTGACAAAAATTGCAGCAAGATCATTTTTAACCCATCCCCTAGAGTAATGGAAATGTAAACAAAATAAACAAATGGGACATAATTAACCTTAAAATATTTTGCACAGCAAAGGAAACCATAAACAAGATGAAAAGACAACCCTCAGAATGGGAGAAAATAATTTCAAATGAAGCAACTGACAAGGGATTAACCTCCAAGTATATACAAAATGCTCATGCAGCTCACTATCAAAAAATACCATTAATAAATTGGCAGAAGTCTTAAATAGATATTTCTACAAAGAAGACATACAGCTGGCCCACAAACACATGAAAAAATACTGAACATAACTAATTATTAGAGAAATGCAAATCGAAACTGCAAAGAGGTATCACCTCACACCCATCAGAGTGGCCATGATCAAAAAATCTATGAACAATAAATGCTAGAGAGGGTTTGGAGAAAAGGGAAACCTCTTACTCTGCTGCTGGGAATGTAAACTGATATAGCCACTATGTAGAAGAGCATGAAGTTTCCTTAGAAAACTAAAATTAGAGTTACCCTATGATCCTGCAATCCCACTCCTGGGCATCCACTCAGAGAAAACCATAATTTAAAAAGACACATGAACCCTAATGTTTATTGCAGCACTATTTACAATAACCAGGTCATGGAAGCAATCTGAATATCTGTTGACAGATGAATGGATAAAGAAGATGTGGTACATACATGCAATGGAATATTACTCAGCGATAAAAAGGAACAAAATTGGGTCATTTGTAGAGACATGGGTAGAGCTAGAGACTGTCATACAGAGTGAAGTAAGTCAGAAGGAGAAAAACAAATATTGTATATTACCACATATATGTGGAATCTAGAAAAATGGTATGGATGAACCTGTTTGCAAAGCAGAAATACAGACACCGATTTAGAGAACAAACATATGGGTACCAAGTGGGGAAGTAGGTGTTGGGATGAATTGGGAGATTGGGACTAAATGTACACTAGTATGTATAAAGTAGATAACTAATGAAAAACTGCTGTATAGCACAGGGAACTCTACTCTGTGCTCTGTGCTGACCTAAATTGGAAGGAAATCCAAAAATGAGGGGATATATGTACACATATAGCTAATTCACTTCACTGTACAGCAGAAACTAACATGACATTGTAAAGAAACTATATCCCAATAAAAAGAAAGAGAAGGAAGGAAGGAAAGAAGGAAGGAAGGAAGGAAGGAAGAAAGAAAGGACATGTGAGTCAAAGAAGAACTCTGAAGAGCAATTTTTTAAAATTTTTTGAAATAAATAACTATGAAAATAAGCTTACCAAAATTTGTGGGATGCAGTGAAGGCAGTGCTTAGAGAAAAATTCATATCATCAAATGCATATATTAGAAAATTAGAAAGCTCTAAAATCAATAACCTAAGCTTCTACCTTAGAAAACTAGAAATAAAAGAGCAAATTAAATTCAAAGTAATATATATATATATATATATATATAAATTTTAAATGTTGGAGTAGAAGCCAATGAAATTGGAAAAAACTAAATCAATATAGTAAATTTAAAAAAACCTGGTACTTTGAAAATATTATTAAATTGAAAAAGCCTCTAGAAAGACTAAGAAAAAAAATAAAGACACAACTTACTAATAATAGAAATGAAAGCCAATACATCATTACAGATCCTATGGATAGGATAATAATGGAATAACATGAACAACTCTATGACCACAGATTTGATAAGCTAGTTGAAATGGACCAGTTCCTTGAAAGACACAATATGCCAAAATTTATGCAAGAAGAGAGAGACAATCTGAATAAGTCTATATCTATAAATAAATTTAATCAATAATTAATAAGATTTCAAAACAGAGACCACCAGGCCCAATTGTCTTCACAGGTGAATTTTACCAAATATTTAAAGAAGGAACTATATCCAGTTCTCTATAGTCTCTTCTAGAGGATAGAAGCAGAGGGAATATCTCCTAATTCATGCTGTGAAGCCAGTATTACCTTAATGTCAAAACCAGAAAAAGACATTGTAATAAAACAAAACTGGTGATCAACATATCATAAACACAGGTGCAAAAATCTTCCATAAAATATTTGCAAATTGAATCAAAAATGTATTAAAAAATATACAGCACAAAATATCAAGATTTTTTCCAGATACTCAAGCCTTGTTCAGCACTGGAAAATCAGTTAATGTACAGGCATACCACTTTTTATTGTGTTCACTTTACTGTGTTTGCAGATATGTGGCAGCCCTATTTCAAGCAAGTCTATTGATACCATTTTTCCAACATATTTGCTCACTTTGTATCTCTATGTCACGTTTTGGTAAATATTAAAATATTTCAAAGTTTTGCATTATTTTTATATTTGTTATGGTGATTTGTGATCAGTAATCTTTGATGTTACTATTTTAGTTATTTGGGGGTGTCATGAACCATGCCCATATAAGCTGACAAACATAATAAATGGGGTGTGAGTTCTGACTGCTCCACCGATCAGTCTTTCCCCCATCTCTTTTCCTATCCTCAGGCCTCCCCATTCCCTGAGACACAACAATATTGAAATTAAGCCAATTAATAATGCTACCATGGCCTCTAAGTGTTCAAGTGAAAGGAAGAGTCACACATCTCTCACTTTAAATCTAAAGCTAGAAATTATTAAGCTTAGTGAGGAAAGTATGTCAAAAGCTGGTTTTTTTGTTTTCTTTTTCAGATTCCATATATATGTGTTAGCATACGGTATTTGTTTTTCTCTTTCTGACTTACATCACTCTGTATGACAGACTCTAGGTCCATCCACCTCACTACAAATAACTCAATTTCATTTCTTTTTATGGCTGAGTAATATTCCATTGTATATAAGTGGCACATCTTCTTTATCCATTCATCTGTTGATGAGCACTTAGGTTGCTTCCATGTCCTGGCTACTGTAAATAGAGCTGCAATGAACGTTTTGGTACATGACTCTTTTTGAATTATGGTTTTCTCAGGGTATATGTCCAGTAGTAGGATTGCTGGGTCATATGGTAGTTCTATTTTTAGTTTTTTAAGGAACCTCCATACTGTTCTCCATAGTGGCTGTATCAATTTACATTCCCACCAACAGTGCAAGAGGGTTCCCTTTTCTCCACACCCTCTCCAGCATTTATTGTTTGTAGATTTTTCGATGATGGCCATTCTGACTGGTGTAAGATGTTATCTCATAGTTTTGATTTGCATTTCTCTAATGATTAATGATGTTGAGCATTCTTTCATGTGTTTTTTTGGCAATCTGTATATCTTCTTTGGAGAAATGGTCATGAAGAACCTATGGGCAAGATGGGAATAAAGACACAGACCTAATAGAGAACGGACTTGAGGATATGGGGAGGGGGAATGGTAAGCTGGGACAAAGTGAGAGAGTGGCATGGACATATATACACTAACAAACGTAAGGTAGATAGCTAGTGGGAAGCAGTCACATAGCACAGGGAGATCAGCTCGGTGGCTTGTGACCAACTACAGGGGTGGGATAGGGAGGGCGGGAGGGAGGGAAACACAAGAGGGAAGAGATATGGAAACATATGTATATGTATAACTGATTCACTTTATTATAAAGCAGAAACTAACACACCATTGTGAAACAATTATACTGCAATAAAGATGTTTTTAAAAAAAAAGCTGAGGTATGCTGAAAGCTAGGCTTCTTGTGACAAACAGCCAAGTTGTGAATGCCAAGAAAAATTTCTTGAAGAAAATTAAAAAGCCCTAACTCTTTCAATTCTATGAAGGCTAAGAGAAGTGAGGAAGATGCAGAAAAAAGTTTGAAGATAACAGAGGTTCGTTCATGTGGTTTAAGGAAATAACCCATCTCCATAACATAAAATTGCAAGGTGAAGCAGCAAGTGCAGATGTAGAAGCTGTAGCAAGTATCCAGCAGATCTAGCTAAGATAATTACTGAAAGTGGCTACTCTCAAAGATAAATTTTAAATGCAGATGAAACAAACTTATATTGGAAGAAGATGCCATCTAGGACTTTCTTAGCTAGAGAGAAGGAAATATCTGGCTTTCAAAGCCTCAGAGCACAGGCTGACTCGCTTACTATGGGCTAATGCAACTGGGAACTTTAAGTTGAAGCCAATGCTCATTTACCATTATTAAAAACCCTGAGGCCCTTAAGAATTATGCTATATCTACTCTGCCTGTGTTCTATAAATGGAACAACAAAGCCTGGATGGCAGCACATCTGTTTACAACATGGTTTATTTACTGAATATTTTAAGCCCATTATTGAGACCTACTGCTCAGAAAAGAAAATCCTCTCAAAATATTACTATTCATCGACAATGCACCTAGTCACCCCAGAGCTCTGATGGAGATGTACAATGAGATTAATGTTGTTTTCCTCCCTGCAAACACAACTTCCATTCCGTAGTCCATGGATCCAGGAATAATTTTGACTTTTAAGTCTTATTCTTTAAGAAATACATTTCATAAGGCTATAGCTGCCATAAAGTAATTCCTCTGAGGCACCTGGGAGAAGCAAGTTCAAAACTTTCTGGAAAGGATTCACTATTCTAGATGTCATTAAGAACATTCATAATTCATGGGAAGTGGTCAAAATGTCAACATTAACCAGAGTTTAGAAGAAGTTGATTCCAAACCTCATGGATGACTTTGAAGGGTTCAAGACTTCAATGGAGGAAATAACTGCAGATATAGTGGAAATAGCAAGAGAACTAGAATTAGAAGTGGAGCTTGAAGATGTGACTGAACTGCTGCAATCTCATGATAAAATTTTAGTGGATGAGGAGGTGCTTCTTTTGGACGAGCAAAGAAGTTGGCTTCTTGAGATGGAATTTACTCCTGGTGAAGATACTGTGAAGATTGTTGAAATTACAGCAAAGGATTTAGAATATTACATAAAGTTATTTAATAAAGCAGCAGCAGGTTTTGAGAGGATTGACTACAGTTTTGAAAGAAATTCTACTGTGGGTGAAATTGTACCAAACAGCATTGCATGCTACAGAGGAATCATTCATGAAAGGAAGAGTCAATCAATGAAGCAAAATTTATTGTTGTCTTATTTTAAGAAATTGCCACAGCCACCCCAATCTTTAGCAACCATCACTCTAATCAGTCAGTAGCCATCAACATCAAGGCAAATCCTCCACCAGCAAAAGGATTATGACTCACTAAAAGCTCATATGATGGTTAGCTTTTTAAGCAATAAAGTAGGTTTTAATTGAGATGTACATTGTTTTTCTACATAATGCTATTGCACACTTAATAGACTACAGTATAGTATAATCATAATTTTTTATGCACTAGGAAACCAAAAAATTCATGTGACTCACTTTATTGCAGTATTTACTTTATTGTGCTGGTCTGGAACCAAACTTACCATATCTCCAAGGTATGCCTGTAATCCATCATGTCAACAGGTAATAGAAGAAAAATCAAATGATATGATCATTTGACAAAATGCAGATGTGGAGAATTCATTTGGCCAAATCCAACACCCATTCATGATAAAAACTCTCAGAAATCTAGGAATAGAGGGCAACTTTCCTAACTTAATAAAGAATATCTACAAAAAACCTAGTTAACATCCTACTTAATCATGAGAAACTCAACTCTTTCCCACTAAGATCAGGAGCAAAGCAAGCATATCCCTCTCCTCACTTTTCTTCAACACTCTATTGGAACTTCTATCTAATGCAATATGACAAGAAGAGGAAATAAAAGGTATACAGATTGAGAAAGAAGAAATAAAACTGTTTCAGTTCACAGATGCCATAATTGTCTGTGTAGAAAATCTAAAAGAATTGATGAAAAAACTCCTGGAACTATGAGTGATCATAGCAAGGTTGCAGGATACAAGATTAATATACAAAAAACAATCTCTTTCCTACTCTAGCAATGAATTAGTAGAATTTGAAATTAAAAACACAATACCATTTTCCTAAAAAATGAAAAAAGATACATATAAATATAACAAATTATGTATAAGTTTTATATGAGGAAAACTACAAAAGTCTGTTGAAAGATATCATAGAATAACCAAATAAATGGAGATATAGTTCATGTTCATAGATAGGGGAGACTCAATGTTGTCAATCTGCAAGCTCTTCCCAATCTGGTTGATAGATTCAAAGCAATTCCAACCAAAATTCCAGCAAGTTTTTTGATATCAGAAATTGATTCCAATGTTTATATGGAGACAAAAGATACAGAATAGTTAATACAATATTGAAGGAGAGTAAAGTTGGAAGACTGACACTACTTGACTTCTAGACTTAATACAAAGCTATGGCAATCAAGACACTGTGGTATTGGTGAAAGGATAGACAAAGAGATCAATGAAACAGAATAGAGAGCCCAGATATAGACCCACATAAATATAGCCAACTGATCTTTTGACAAAGGAGCGAAGGCAATACAATGGGGAAAAGATAAATTTTTCAACAAAAGGTACTGGGACAACAGGACACTCATGACAAAAAAAAAAAGAGAAGAATCTAGATGCAGACCTTAAACTCTTCACAAAAATCAACTCAAGATTGATCATAGACCTAAATGTAAAATGAAAAGCTATAAAACTTCTAGAGGCTAACATAGGATAAAATCTGGACAATTTTGGTTATGGTGATGACGTTTTAGATATAACACCAAAGACACAGTCCATGAAAGAAAAAGATTTATAAACTGAACTTAAGTAAATTTAAGAACATCTGCTATGCAAAAGACATTGTCAAGAGAATAAGACAAGTGGGAGACTGGGATAAAATATTTGCAAAAGACATCTCTCACGAAAGATTGTTATCTGAAACATACAAAGAACACTTGAAAATGAGATTGAAGGAGAGGAGTCAAGATTGCAGAATAGGAAGATGCAGAATTTGCCTCTCCTCACAAGTACATCAAGCATACATCTACAAATGGAACAATTCTCAGAGCTGAACACTAGTGGAAGACTTCAGACACCTAAAAGAACAAGAAAAATCCCCACGCAACTGGGTAGGATGAAAGAAAGGAAAAAAAGAAAAGAGGAAACCGGAAGGAACCAGCACCCCTGGTGGGGACCTGAAAGTGAGGAGTGGTTCCTGCACTCAGAAATGCCCCCTCACAGCAGGGAACTCAGGTGGGGCAGAAAGGGACCTTCAGGGGATTGGAGGGGAACACAGCATCCAGTCTGTGGAAGGCAGGACAAAGTAAGAACTGCACCCATGGTCTGTGCCGCAGCCCTGTGCACCCCAGCCTGAGTCCTGTGTCTCCTGGTGAGAAGGGGGGATGGCTGCTGGAAAGTGGGATTTGGAGAGCCAACCCAGTGAGGGGACAGCTATTGGCTGTGAAGAGACAGCCTGAAGGAACAGGAGTAAGGAGCTCCGCAACCAGGAATGTTTGTGGAAGAAGCCTGGGACACCATAGAAGCAAGGTGTCATTGTTGAGTAGTGCACAAGGGGTGGAGCTGCCTTTGCAACTCCCTTCCCCATCCGCTGGCTCCTGTTTCCACAGGCCCTGGGAGGAGCACCCATCTGAGCAGGCTTGCCCACCCTTCAAGCCAAACCTTCCTCAACCCACGCAGGCTCCAGTGTCATGAGGGCCACCACCACCAAAGCCTCCTTTGGCCATGCAGACCCCGGTGGGCCTGTGTGCACCACCCATGCCAAAGCCTCCTTGGGAATCAACCCTGGGTGCTCCAGCCGAGACAGGAATCTGTCAATGCTGGCAAGGGCTGAGTGCTAAAGCATGGGGTTGGGAGAGTAGATCCAGGGAGAGGACTGCTGTTGGCTGTGTGGAGACAACCTGAAGAGATGGGAGTGAGGGGCTCCATGGCCAGGAATGCTCCTAGAGGAGTCATGGTCTGCCTTGGAAAAGAAGCAGCATTGTTGAGTGTCATGTAATGGGTGGGGCTGCCATCACGACTCTCTCCCCACATGCCAACTTCTGTGTCCATGGACACTGGGAGGGATTCCCACCAGAGTGAGCACACCCCAGTCTGTTGCAAATTCCTGCCAGTCTTGCCACCACAGGTACTTTGCACATGCCCCAGTTGTGGCCATCTTAAACCTCCTCAACCTGAACGAGTAAGTGTACACCAATCAGCTGCTGCTTTGACTCGCTCTCGCCTGGGTGGGGAACAGATGCCTGTGGGTGGCCCACATGTAGAGGTGGGTTGAAAGCAAAAGCTGAGCCACAGGGGTTATGACTATGGAAGAGGAATGAAAATCTCTCTGTGCAGCGGCATGAGACATAAATTAAATCTCCGTGATCAGCTTGGTAGACCCTGTATCTGTGGAATATCTGAATGGATGAGTGCTCCAACAACTGAGACTGGTCTAGCTTTAGCAGCTGTGGAATTTGGAGGCAAGTACACATGGGAGTTGGGCCAGATAAGAGTCTAAGCTGCAACCACAGTGCCCATAGCAGGTCCAGAGACCTACCTAGAGGTATTGGAGGGCCTCCTGGGGACACAGGGATTGGCTGTGGCTCACTGTGGGGGTAAGCACACTGATAACAGAGGCCCCAGGAAGTGTTGCAATAACTATTATTTTTGCTTTGTTTTGTTGTGTTGTGGCTTTATTTTCTATTTTTTTTTAATTTATTTTTTCTATTTATAATTTTTAATATATTTTTTATTTTTCTATTTTTACTCTACTTTTCTACTGTTTTGTATTGTTTTTGTTTCTGTTCTTTGATATGTTTTGTTTTGTTTTGTATTGTTTGTTTGATTGTTTTTGCGGTACTCGGGCCTCTCACTGTTGTGGCCACTCCCGTTGCGGAGAACAGGCTCCGGACACACAGGCTCAGTGGCCATGGCTCACGGGCCCCGCCACTCCGCGGCATGTGGGATCTTCCTGGACTGGGGCACGAACCCGTGTCCCCTGCATTGGCAGGTGGACTCTCAACCACTGTGCCACCAGGGAAGCCCCATGTTTTGTTTTGTTATTATCTTTTTTGGTATGTTTTTGGTTGTGTTTTATCATTTGTCTTGAGTTTTGTTTGTCTGTTTGTTTTCTTTTCATTTTTTTGTCTCTGCTGTTTGTTTGTTTGTTTTTATAATTTTTGTTTGTCTTGACATTTTTGTCAGTTTTCTTTACCTTTTTTTTTCTTCTTTTTTTGTGCTGCACAGCTTCTGGGGTCTTGGTTCCCCAGCCAGGGGTTGGGACTGAGCCTCAGGTGGGACTCCTCCAGTCCAGGACAGTGAACCACCAGAGAATTCCTGGGCTCAGGGAATATTAATCGTCATGAGCTCTCCCAGAGTTCTCCATCTCAACACCAAGACCTGGTTCCACCCAACTGCCTGCAGGCTCCAGTGCTGGACACTTCACAACAAACAACAAGCAAGACAGGAACACAAATGAAGCCATCAGCAGACAGGCTCCCTAAAGTCATACTAAGCTCACAGACACCCCAAAACACACCCCGTGATGCAGCCCTGTCCATTCAAAGGACAAGAATAAGTTCCAATCATCAGAGCACAGGCACGAGTCTCTCCCACCAGGAAGCCTAAACAAGGCCCAGGACCAACCTCACCAACCAGGGGGAAGACACCAAAAGTAAGAGGAACTACAACCCTGCAACCTGTGGAAAGGAGACCACAAAGAGAGTAAGTTAAACAAAATGAGATTACAGAGAAGTATGTTGCAGACAAAGGAGCAAGGTTTTTACACAAGACCAAATAAATGAAGAGAAAATAGGCAATCTACCTGAAAAAGACTTCACAGTAATGATAGCAAACATGATGCAAGGGTTTCCCTGGTGGCGCAGTGGTTGAGAGTCTGCCTGCTGATGCAGGGGACGTGGGTTCGTGCCCCGGTCTGGGAGGATCCCACATGCTGCAGAGCGGCTGGGCCCGTGAGCTGTGGCTGCTGAGCCTGCGCGTCCGGAGCCTGTGCTCCACAACGGGAGAGGCCACAGCAGTGAGAGGCCCTCATACTGCAAAAAACAAAACAAAACAACAACAACAACAAAAAACATGATGCAAGATCTCAGAAATAGAATGGAGGCATGGATCCAGAAGATACATGAAATGTTTAAAAAGGACCTAGAAAAACTAAAGAATAAAGAGTAATAGACAACACGATAACTCAAATGAAAAATACAGTAGAAGGATATAATAGCAGAATAACTGAGGCAGAAGAAAGAATAAGTGAGATGGAAGATATAAAGGTGGAAATAACTGCCAAGGAACAGAATAAAGAAAAAAAAATGAAAAGAAATTAAGACAGTATCAGAAACTTCTGGGACAACATTAAACTCACCAACATTCGAATTACAGGGGTCCCAGAAGAAGAAGAGAAAGGGAAAGGGTCTGGGAAAATATTTGAAGAGATTATATTCAAAAACTTCCTTAACATGGGAAAGGAAATAGTCACCCAATTCCAGGAAGTGCACAGAGTCCCATACAGGATAAACAAAAGGAGAAACATGCCAAAACACATATTAATAAGAAAAATAATAAATTCAAAGAAAAAATATTAAATTCAGCAAGGGAAAAGCAACAAATAACATCCAAGGGATTCTCATAAGATTATCAGCTGATTTCTCAGCAGACACTCTGCAGGCCAGAAGGGAGTGGCATGATATACTTAAAGTCATGAAAGGGAAAAACCTACAACCAAGATTACTCTACTCAGCAAGGATCTCATTAAGATTCAACAGAGAAATCAAAAGTTTTGCAGACAAGCAAAAGCTAAGAGAATTCAGCACCACCAAATCAGCTCTACAACAAATGTTAAAGGAACTTCTCTAAGTGGGAAACACAGGAAAAGAAAACGACTTACAAAACAAACCCAAAACAATTAAGAAAATGGTAATAGTAACATACATATTGAAAATTACCTTAAATATAAAAGGATTAAATGCTCCAACCAAAAGATACAGACTGGCTGAATGGACACAAAAACAACACACATATATATGCTGTCTACAAGAGACTCACTTCAGACCCAGTGACACATATGGACTGAAAGTGAGGGGATGGAAAAAGATGTTCCATGTAAATGGAAATCAAAATAAAGCTGGAGCAGCAATACTCATATCAGACAAAATAGATTTTAAAATAAAGACTATGACAAGAAGCAAGGAAGGACACTACATAATGATCAAGGGATCAATCCAAGAAGAAGATAAAACAATTATAAATATTTTTTCACCCATCATAGGAGCATTTCAAAACTAACAGCCATAAAGGGGAATGCTAATAGACATAAAAGGGAAATTGATAGTAACACAATAAGAGTGGGGGACTTTAATACCCCACTTACACCAATGGACAGATCATCCAGACAGAAAATTAATAAGGAAACAAAAGACATAAATGACATATTAGACCAGGTACACCTATATTTCTAAGACATTCCAACCGAAAGCAGTAGAATACACTTTATTCTCAAGTGCAGATGGAACATTCTCCCAGGTAGAACACATCTTGGCTCACAAATCAAGCCTTAGTAAATTTTAGAAAATTGAAATATCAAGCATCTTTTCCAACAGAACGCTATGAGATTACAAATCAGTTACAGGAAAAAAATGTAAAAAATACAAACATGTGCAGGCTAAAAATTATGCTACTAAATAGCCAAGAGGTCACTGAAGAAATCAAAGAGAAAATCAAAATTACACAGAAACAAATGACAACAAAAACATGAAATGACCCGAAACCTATGGGATGCAGCAACAGCAGTTCTAAGAAGGAAGTTTATAGCAATAAAATCCTACTTCAGGGAACAAGAAAAATCTCAAAGAAACAACTTAACTTACACCCAAAACAACTAGACAAAGAAGACCAAAAAAAAAGTTAGTAGAGGGAAAGATATCATAAAGATCATCTATACTTCTCAAACTTTTCCAAAATACAGCAGAGGGTGGAACACTCCCAAACTCATTCTACAAGGCCACCATCACCTTGACACCAAAACCAGAAAAGGATGTCACAAAGAAAGAAAACTACAGGCCAATATCACAGATAAACATAGATGCAAAAATCCTCAACAAAATACTAGCAAACAGAATCCAACAGCACATTAAAAGGATCATACACCATGATCAAGTGGGGTTTATTCCAGGAAGGCAAGGATTCTTCAATATACACAAATCAAACAACGTGATACACCATATTAACAAATTAAAGGAGAAAAACCATATGATCATCTCAATAGATGCAGAGAAAGCTTTTGACAAAATTCAACACCCATTTATGATAAAAACCCTGCAGAATGTAGCCATAGAGGGAACTTTCCTCAACATAATAAAGGCCATATATGACAAACCCACAGCCAACATCATCCTCAATGGTGAAAAACTGAAAGCATTTCCACTAAGATCAGGAACAAGACAAGGTTGTCCACTCTTATTCAACATAGTTTTGGATTTTTTAGCCACAGCAATCAGAGAAGAAAAGGAAATAAAAGGAATCCAAATTGGAAAAGAATAAGTAAAGCTGTCACTGTTTGCAGAAGACATGATAATATACATAGAGAATCCTAAAGACGCTACCAGAAAGCTACTAGAGCTAATCAATGAATTTGGTAAAGTAGCAGGATACAAAATTAATGCACAGAAATCTCTGGCATTCCTATACACTAATGATGAAAAATCTGAAAGTGAAATCAAGAAAACACTCCCTTTTACCATTGCAACAAAAAGAATCAAATATCTAGGAATAAACTTACCTAAGGAGACAAAAGACTTGTACGCAGAAAATTATAAGACACTATTGAAAGAAATTAAAGATGATACAAAGAGATGGAGAGATATATCATGTTCTTGGATTGGAAGAATCAACAGTGTGAAAATGACTCCACAACAAAAAGCAATCTACAGATTCAATGCAATCCCTATCAAACTACCACTTGCATTTTTCACAGAACTAGAACAAAAAATTTCACAATTTGTATGGAAACACAAAAGACCCCAAATAGCCAAAGCAATCTTGAGAACAAAGAATGGAGCTGGAGGAATCAGGCTCCCTGACTTCAGACTGTACTACAAAGCTACAGTAATCAAGACAGTATGGTACTGGCACAAAAACATAAAGATAGATCAACGGAACAGGATAGAAAGCCCAGAGATAAACCCACACACATATGGTAACCTTATCTTTGATAAAGGAGGCAGGAATATACAGTGGAGAAAGGACAGCCTCTTCAATAAATGGTGCTCGGAAAACTGGACAGGTAAATGTAAAAGTATGAGATTAGATCACTTCTTAACACCATACACAAAAATAAGCTCAAAATGGATTAAAGACCTAAATGTAAGGCCAGAAACTATCAAACTCATAGAGGAAAACATAGGCAGAACACTCTATGACATAAATCACAGCAAGATCCTTTTTGACCTACCTCCTAGGGAAATGGAAAAAAACCCAAAAATAAACAAATGAGACCTAATGAAACTTAAAAGCTTTTGCACAGCAAAGGAAACCATAAACAAGACCTAAAGACAACCCTCAGAATGGGAGAAAATATTTACAAATGAAGCAACTGACAAAGGATTAATCTCCAAAATTTACAAGCAGCTCATGCAGCTCAATTACAAAAAAACCAAACAACACAATCCAAAAATGTGGCAGAAGACCTAAATAGACATTTCTCCAAAGAAGATATACAGACTGCCAACAAACACATGAAAAAATGCTCAACATCATTAAGCATTAGAGAAATGCAAATCTAAACTACAATGAGATATCATGGCACACAAATCAGAATGGCCATCATCAAAAAATCTGGAAACAATAAATACTAGAGAGGGTGTGGAGAAAAGGGAACACTGTTGCACTTCTGGTGGGAATGTGAATTGGTACAGCCACTATGGAGAACAGTATGGAAGCTCCTTAAAAAGCTTCAAATAGAACTACCATATGACCCAGCAATCCCACTACTGGGCATATATCCTGAGAAAACCATAATTCAAAAAGTGTCATGTACCAAAATATTCATTGCAGGTCTATTTGCAATAGCCTGGAGATGGAAACAACCTATGTGTCCTTCATTGGATGAATGGATAAAGAAGATGTGGCACATATATACAATGGAATATTACTCAGCCATAAAAATACATGAAATTGAGCTCTCTGTAATGAGGTGGATAGACCTAGCGTCTGTCACACTGAGTGAAGTAAGTCAGAAAGAGAAATATAAATACCGTATGCTAACACATATATATGGAATTTAAGAAAAAAGTGTCATGAAGAACCTAGGGATAAGACAGGAATAAAGACACAGACCTACTAGAGAATGGACTTGAGGATATGGGGAGGGGGAAGTGTAAGCTGTGACAAAGCGAGAGAGAGGCATGGACGTATATACACTACCAAACGTAAGGTAGATAGCTAGTGGGAAGCAGCCGCATAGCACAGGCAGATCAGCTTGGTGCTTTGTGACCACCTGGAGGGGTGGGACACGGAGGGTCAGAGGGAGGTAGATGCAGGAGGGAAGAGATATGGGAACATATGTATGTGTGTAACTGATTCACTTCGTTATAAAGCAGAAACTGGCACAACATTGTAAAGCAATTATACTCGAATAAAGATGTAAAAAAATATATATTAAATAAATAAATAAATAAATAAATAAATAAATAAATAAATAAATGAAATAGAAATGAAGAAAACAATAGCACAGATCAATGAAACTAAAAACTGGTTCTTGGAGAAGAAAAACAAAATTAACCAACCTTTATCCAGAAACATCAAGAAAAAAGAGAGGACACAAATCAATAAATTAGAAATTAACAACAAGTTAAAACTGGTACTGTAGAAATACAAAGGATCATACGAGACTACAAAAAGCAACTATATGTCAATAAATTGGATAACCTGGAAGAAATGGACAACTTCTTAGAAAGGTACAACCTTCCATGACTGAACCAGGAAGAAATACAAAAAATACGAACAGACCAATCAGAAGTAATGAAATTGAAACTGAGATTTAAAATCTTCCTACAAACAAAACACAAGGACCAGATGGCTTCACATGCGAATTGTATCAAACATTTAGAGAAGAGCTAATGCCTATTCTCCCATACTCTTCCAAAAAATTGCAGAAGGAGAAACCCTCCCAAGTTCATTCTGCAAGTCAACCCTGATACCAAAACCAGACAAAGATATCACAAAAAATGAAAATTACATGCCAGTAACAGTAATGAACATAGATGTAAAAATCCTTAACAAAATACTAGTAAACAGAATCCATCAACACATTAAAGGATCATACACCATGATCAAGTGGGATTTATCCCAGTGTTGCAAGGAGTTTTCAATATATGCCAATCAGTCAATGTGATATACCATATTTAAAAATGGAAGAATAAAACCATATGACCATCTCAATAGATGGAGTTAAAGCTTTTGACAAACTTCAACATACATTTATGATAAAATCCCTCCAGAAAGTGGGCATAGAGGGAACAGACCTCAGCATAATAAAGGCCATATATGAGAATCGAGAGCAAACATCATTCTCAATGGTGAAAAACTGAAGGCATTTCCTCTATGCTCAGAAACAAGACAAGGAAGGATGTCCACTCTTGCCACTATTATTCAACATAGTTTTGGAAGTCCTAGCCTGGGCTATCGGAGAAGAAAAAGAAATAAAATTAATCCAAATTGGAAAAGAAGTGAAACTGCCACTGTTTGCAGATGATATGATACTATACATAAAAACTCCTAAAGATGCCACCAGAAAACTACTAGAGCTAATCAATGAAATTGGTAAAGTCACAGGATACAAAATTAATGCACAGAATCTCTTGTATTCCTATACAGTAACAAAGAAAGTTCAGAAAGAGAAAAAAAGGAAACAATCCCATTTACCATTGCAACCAAAAGAAAAAAATACCTAGAAATAAACCTACCTAAGGAGACAAAAACCTGTACTCAGAAAACTATAAGATGCTGATGAAAGAAATCAAAGACAACACAAACAGATGGATAGATGGATAGATACCATGTTCTTGGATTGGTAGAATCAACATTGTGAAAATGACTATACTACCCAAAGCAATCTACAGATTTAATGCAATCCCTATCAAATTACCAAGGACATTTTTCACAGAATTAGAAAAAAGATTTTTACAATTTGTATAGAACAGAAAAGACCCTGAATAGCCAAAACAATCTTAAGAAGGAAAAATAGAGCTGGAGGAATCAGACTCCTTGACTTCAGACCATTCTATAAAGCTACAGTAATGAGGACAGAATGGTAGTGGCATAAAAACAGAAATATAAATCAATGTAACAAGATAGAAACCCAGAGATAAACCCATGGACCTATGGTCACCTACTCTATGACATAGGAGGCAAGAATATACAAAGGAGAAAAGACGTTCCCTTCAGTAAGTGGTGCTGAGAAAGCTGGACAGCTACATATAAGAGAATGAAATTAGATCACTCCCTGACACCATACACAAAAATAAACTCAGAATTGATTAAATATCTAAATGTAAGACCTGATACTATAAAACTCTTAGAGGACAACATAGGCAGAACACTCTTTGACATAAATCACATCAGATTTTTTTGACCAACATCATAGAGTAATGAAAATAAAAACAAAAATATAAAAATTGGAGCTAATTAAACTTAAAAGATTTTTCACAGAAGAGGAAACCATAATCAAAGATGAAAAGCCAACCCTCAGAATGGGAGAAAATACTTGCAAACAAAGCAGCTGACAAGGGTTTAATCTCCAGAATATATAAACAACTCATGCAGCTCAATATCAAACAAATAACCCAACCAAAAACTGGGTGGAAGACCTAAATATGTATTTCTCCAAAGAAGACACACAGATGGCCAAAAAACACATGAAAAGATGCTCAACATCACTAATTATCAGAGAAATGCAGATCAAAGCTACAAGGAGTTATCATCTCATGCCTTTCAGAATGGCTATCACTAAAAATCTATAAACAGTAACATGCTGGAGAGGGAGTGGAGAAAAGGGAACCCTCTTACACTTATGGTGGGAATGTAAATTGATACAGCCACTATGGAGAACAGTATGGAGTTTCCTTAAAAAACTAAAAATAGAACTACCATTTGATCCAGCAATCCCACTCCTGGACATGTACCTGAAGAAAACCATAATACAAAAAGATACATGCACCCCAATGTTCATTGCAGTGCTATTTACCATAGCCAGGACATGGAAACAACCTAAATGTCCATCAACAGAAGAATGGATAAAGAAGATGTGGTACATATACACAATGGAATATTACTCAGCCATAAAAAGGAACAAAATTTTGCCACTTGCAGAGACATGGATGGATGTAGAGACTGTCATACAGAGTGAAGTAAGTCAGAAAGAGAAAAACAAAATTCATATAATACCACTTATATGTGGAATCTACAAAAATGATAAGATGAACTTATTTTCAAAGCAGGAATACAGACACAGACACAGGGAATGCACATATGGATACCAGGGAGAAAGGGGGTTGGGATGATATGAGAGATTGGGTTTGACATATAAACATTATTGATACTATGTATAAAATACATAACTAAATGAGAACCTACTGTATAGCACTGGGAACTAAGTGCTCTACAGTGATCAAGAAAGAAAGGATATCCAAAAAAGAGGGGATATATGTATATGTATAGCTGATACACTTTGCTGTACAGAAGAAATAACACAACATTGTAAAGCAACTATACTCCAATAAAATTCAATTTAAAAATGAGATTGAGGGCTTCCCTGGTGGCGCAGTGGTTGAGAGTCTGCCTGCTGATGCAGGGGACACAGGTTCGTGCCCTGGTCCAGGAGGATCCCACATGCCACGGAGCAGCTGGGCCCGAGAGCCATGGCCGCTGAGCCTGCGCATCCGGAGTCTGTGCTCCACAATAGGAGAGGCCACAAAAGTGAGAGGCCCGCATACCGCAAATAAATAAATAAATAATAATAAATAAATAAAAATGAGATTGAAAATCATGATTTTTTTGGCCAAAAATTTCCATTACAACAAATGACAAGTTTAATATCATTTTTCATTCTACTTCTCCACCCTCTTAAAGACTGATATTGCCCCCTGTTCTATCTCCCTAACCTTGCACACTCCTGAAAGGAATGAGCATAGCCCATTTGTTAAGAGTATCTGTTTTGGAGCCAGGAAGATAGAGATTCAAATGTTCGAACTCAGGATTGTCTTTTCGTCCTGTTTATGGTTTCCTTTGCTGTGCAAAAGTTTTTAAGTTTCATTAGGTCCCATTTGTTTATTTTTGTTTATATTTCCATTTCTCAAGGAGGTGGGTCCAAAAGGATCTTGCTGTAATTGATGTCATAGAGTGTTCTGCCTATGTTTTCCTCTAAGAGTTGTATAGTGTTTGGCCTTACATTTAGGTCTTTAATCCATTTTGAGTTTATTTTTGTTTATAATGTTAGGGAGTGTTCTAATTTCATTCTTTTACATGTAGCTGTCCAGTTTTCCCAGCACCACTTATTGAAGAAGCTGTCTTTTCTCCATTGTATATTCTTGCCTCCTTTATCAAAAATAAGGTGACCTTATGTGCATGGGTTTATCTCTAGGCTTTCTATCCTGTTCCCTTGATCTATATGGAGAAAATATTTACAGATGAAGCAACTGACAAAGGATTAATCTCCAAAATTTACAAGCAGCTCATGAAACTCAATATCAAAAAGACAAACAACCCAATCCAAAAATGGGCAGAAGACCTAAATAGACATTTCTCCAAAGAAGGTATACAGATGGCCAACAAACATATGAAAGAATGCTCAACATCACTAACCATAAGAGAAATGCAAATCACAACTACAATGAAGTATCACCTCACACCAGTCAGAATTGCCATCATCAAAATATCTACAAACAATAAATGCTGGAGTGGGTGTGGAGAAAAGGGAACTCTCTTGCACTGTTGGTGGAAGTGCAAATTGATACAGCTACTATGGAGAACAGTATGGAGGTTCCTTAAAAAACTAAAAATAGAACTACCATACGACCCAGCAATCCCACTACTGGGCACATACCCTGCGAAAACCATAATTCAAAAAGAGTCAGGTACCAAAATGTTCATTGCAGCTCTATTTACAGTAGCCAGGACATGGAAGCAACCTAAGAGTTCATCAACAGATGAATGGATAAAGAAGATGTGACACATATATACAATGGAATATTACTCAGCCATAAAAAGAAACGAAATTGAGTTATTTGTAGTGAGGTGGATGGACGTAGAGTCTGTCATACAGAGTGAAGTAAGTCAGAAAGAAAAAAATAAATACCGTATGCTAACACATATATGTGGAATCTAAAAAAAAAGTTATAAAGAACCTAGGGGCAGGCAGGAATAAAGACGCAGAAGTAAAGAATTGACTTGAGGACACAGAGAGGGGGAAGGGTAAGCTGGGATGAAGTGAAAGAGTGGCATGGACTTATACATACTACTAAATGTAAAATAGATAGCTAGTGGGAAGCAGCCGCATAGCACAGGGAAATCAGCTCAGTGCTTTGTGACCACCTAGAGGGGTGGGATAGGGAGGGTGGGAGGGAGACGCCAAAGGGCGGAGATATGGTGATATATGTATAGCTGATTCACTTTGTTATAAAGCAGAAACTAACACACCATTGTAAAGCAATTATACTCCAATAAAGATGTTAAAAAAATGTTCAAACTGCAACTTCTTACCTTAGAGCTTTGGTTTCATATGGTATTACCTTACAAGGTAAGATAAGATGATGCATTGTAAATACACAATAATTGTAGCTATTATTGTGTACCATGTATAACCCTGTGTACTCATAGAGACAAAGAGTGGATTTCATTATGAAAAGCAGAGAATACTATAAATCGTATGAAATGCAGTTTCAACATATGGTTAATGGAAACCCTAATGGAAACAAAACTGGTGAAAATAGGTCATATATTTATCTTCATTCATACTCCTGTTTGGTTTATTTGTCTGAATTTAAAAAGTAATATATATTTATCATGAATAATTTACAAAGAAGAATAAAAGATTACTCACTAGCTTCTAAGGATTTTAAGTACAAACCCACAATTTCCACTTTTTTTTCCACTAGATGACACTAGCGGGTAAAATAGAATGGTGATTTTGCCAATATTTCCTAAAGTGAGGCGTGCATCCAGATTATTTTCTGGTATCGGGTCAAATCTGAGAAGGAGAGAGAAAGAGAGAGAGAGATGCATAGCTTTAAGGTACAATCAAATTAGTGCATCTACAAAGTTTGAAGAAGCAAAGTAGAAAATGTCTGCTTAATATAGATTAGGAGAGGAATCAAAATATTTTAGGCATGTATTTGTGGATTTTCAATTGAGCATACAGCAACAAAAATCAAAACTTCAAAATTTCTTGAATATGTGTTTCAAACATATGTTTGAAAATATATTACCAGATAATAAAACTTTAGTAATCTAAAATGTTTCTCTTTATCATTTGGCTGCCAGAATGCTCAGAGCAAAATTTAATAGCAGTAACTATCCCCATTCCTTTTTTCTGTTTTCTTTGTTATATCTCTTTTAAGCTTCTTTGTAACATTCAATGTTTGTGACATTCATTTTAAGCCATCTCCAGTATTATCATAAGTGCTTGGAGGAGAAATTACAGGCTTAATAAATTGCAATTATACATAAAAATGATAAAGGTTACTACATAAAATAAGTCAGACTCTAAATGCCAAGAAGACAATTTTCTCAGATTTTTTTGCTTTACACTTAAATAATGCCTTGTTATTTTATACTCATTATGCTGATGTATTTTTTTAAAAGTCAGTAATACCCAATACCTTTTATGAGTTTGGGGTAACAATGGTACATTGCTGGTGGCACTATAAATATGTACAATTTTTATTCAGACCAATATGATAATATGTATCAGGAACCATTAAATATTCATTACTGATGTACCTGGAGCAGATACAGACTTGAGGAAATTTGGAACCATATATACAATATAGAGACCAAAAGTGTAGTAGAGAAAGTGGAAACTGTGTGTAGCAAAAAACTTGGAAACTAAGTTAGTTGCAAAGGCTGATCCAAGCAAGAGCATGTAAATAGTGTTTTATCAGAGAGGATCCATTCTGCTGAACAGAGTCCAGCAATGGAGATGTGGTAAGTAACAGGCAATAACACAGTGGGAGTATGGATATATACTAGTTATGGAAGGGTTCCCAATGTCCTCATGGGAAAATTTCCCAACTAATAAGTAGCATGAGAGATGAGGAATAGAATTCATCCCCTCAATCAAGGAAAGGATTAGCACAAGCTAGACAATGTATCAGGAAACCCCAAAGAGATGGGATCCTAAGAAAGATTCATTTCCTAGAAGAAAACTAGAATGCTGAACAAGACAAACTACATAGTTGGGTTCAGAACAAACCCCAATTCTACGGACTGAAAAAATTGGATATGGGTTATGCTGTAATTTGGTTGTTGACAGAATGTCTAGGACTCGGCCTTTACCAACTTAGAGCCTGTCCAGCAACATCACCACTTAAGGCCCTACCAAATATTAGAGCTGAGGTTATTTAGATGATTTCTGATTCCATTGTAATAGACTCAGATGGGGGAATAGAGACATCATTCTTAAAGGGCAAAGGGCACACACAAAATCTTACAAGCTCCAGGTCCCAGGGCAGAAGTAGTAATTTGATAGAAGCCTGGGTCAGACTTATCTGCTTATGTAGGAGAGTATCCTGGAGAGGGAAGGGGCAACTGCAGCTGACCTAGGGGACATACACTGGAAGCAACCATTTATGTGAGCTCCTTCTACAATGTGGACACTGGTGCTAGCAAGCGCCCCTGTGGAATCCTCCCTCTAGCTTACTAGCCCCAGGACCCAGCATTGCCCTGGCCCAACAGCCTATATGTGTCAGTGTTAGAATGCTTCAGACAAAGCAACAAATTGGGTGGGGACACAGCCCAAACTATCAGCAGACAGGTTGCCTCAAGACCCTATGAGTCCACAGCCACCTCTAGACACAGCCCTGCCCACCAGAGGGCCCAGGACCCAGATCCACCCACCAGTGGGCAGGTACCAGCCCCCAAATCTTCTGAGCCCTGACCCTGCCCTCCAGGGAGACTATTACGGACCAGCCTCAACTAACAGGGTGCAGAAACAAGACACAAGAAAATCACAATTCCACAGCCTGCAGACCTGGCCCACATACCAGCAAGCCAATACAAGCTTCAGGACACCCCAAATCCTGTACCCAAATGTGTCAGGAACTGGCGCCTCCATCAGTGATCCAACACCAGCTCTGGGACCCCTGGTCCTTGCAACCAGACTCCAGGACCCAGCTCTGCCTGTCAGTAAGCTGGCACTAACACCAGGACCTGGCTTCACTCACCAGTGGGGATGCAACAGCCCATGAGTTCTTCTGGACCCTGACTCCATGCACCATTGTATCAAAAGCAATAAAATGCCTAGGAATAAACTTACCTAAGAAGGTAAAAGACCTGTACTTGGAAAGCTATAAGACACTGAGGAAAAATTTGAAGACAACACAAACAGATGGAAAGATACACCATGTTCATGGACTGGAAGAACTAACATTGTTAAAATTACCATACTATCCAAGGCAAGCTATAGATTCAGTGCAATCCCTAACAAAATACCAACAGCAATTTTTACAAAAATAAAACAAATAATTGTAAAATTTGTATGGAAACACAAAATACAATGAATAGACAGAACAATCTTGAGGAAGAAGAACACAGCTGGAGGAATCATGCTCCCTGACTTCAAACTATACTAAAAGGCTACAGTAATCAAAACAGTATGTACTGGCACAAAAAACAGACACATAGATCAGTGGAGCAGAATAGAAAGCCCAGAAATAAACCTATGCATATGTGTTCAATTATGTACAACAAAAGAACCAAGAATATACAATAGGGAAATAACAGTCTCTTTAATAAATAGTGTTGAGAAAACTAGAGAGCTAGACAAGTTTGAAACTGGACAACAATCTTACACCATATACAACATTAACTCAAAATGAATTAAAGACTTTAATGAACGATCTGAAACCATAAAACCCCTAGAAGAAACATAAGTCCTTGACATCAGTCTTGACAATAATTTTTTGGATTTGATACCCAAAGCAAAGGTAACAAAAGCAAAAATAAACAAGTGAGACTACTCAAATGGAAAAGCTTGTGCACAGCAAAAGAAACCATCAACAAAATGAAAAGACAATTTATTTTTTTACATATTTATTGGAGTATAATTGTTTTACAAAGGTGTGTTAGGTTCTGTTTATAACAAAGTGATTCAGTTATACATATACATATATTCCGATATCACTTCCCACTTGGATCTCCTTCCCTCCCACCCTCCCTATCCCACCCCTCTAGGTGATCACAATACACCAAGCTGATCTCCCTGTGCTATGCGGGTCCTTCCCACTAGCTATCTATTCTACGTTTGGTAGTGTACATAAGTCCATGCCACTCTCCCACTTTGTCTCAGCTTACCCTTCCCCATCCCCATATCCTCAAGTCCATTCTCTAGTAGGTCTGTGTCTTTATTCCTATCTTACCCCTAGGTTCTTCATGACACTTTTTTCTTAAATTCCATATATATGTGTTAGCATAAGGTATTTATATTTCTCTTTCTGACTTACTTCACTCAGTGTGACAGACGCTAGGTCTATCCACCTCATTACAGAGAGCTCAATTTCATGTATTTTTATGGCTGAGTAATATTCCATTGTATATATGTGCCACATCTTTATCCATTCATCTGATGATGGACACTTAGGTTGTTTCCCTCTCCTGGCTATTGTAAATAGAGCAGCAATGAACATTTTGCTATATGACTCTTTGAATTATGGTTTTCTCAGTGTACATGCTGAGTAGTGGGATTGCTGGGTCATATGGTAGTTCAATTTGTAGTCTTTTAAGGAATCACCATGCTGTTCTCCATAGTGGCTGTACCAATTATATTCCCACCAGCAGTGCAAGAGTGTTCCCTTTTCTGCACAACCTCTCCAGCATTTATTGTTTCTAGATTTTTTGATGATGGCCATTCTGACTGGTGTGAGATGATATCTCATTGTAGTTTTAATTTGCATTTCTCTAATGATTAATGATGTTGAACATTCTTTCATGTGTTTGTTGGCAGTCTGTATATCTTCTTTAGAGAAATGTCTATTTAGGTCTTCCGCCCATTTTTGGATTGGGTTGTTTGTTTTTTGATAATTGAGCTGCATGAGCCGCTTGTGAATTTTGGAGATTAATCCTTTGTCAGTTGCTTCATTTGCAAATATTTTCTCCCATTCTGAGGGTTCTCTTTTGTTCCTGTTTATGGTTTCCTTTGCTGTGCAAAAGCTTTTAAGTTTCATTAGGTCCCATTTGTTTATTTTTGTTTTTATTTCCATTTTTCTAGGAGGTGGGTCAAAAAGGATCTTGCTGTGATTTATGTCATAGAGTGTTATGTCTATGTTTTCCTCTAAGAGTTTGACAGTTTCTGGCCTTACATTTAGGTCTTCAATCCATTCTGAGCTTATTTTTGTGTATGGTATCAGGGAGTGATCTTATCTCATACTTTTATATGTACCTTTCCAGTTTTCCCAGCACCACTTACTGAAGAGGCTGTCCTTTCTCCACTGTACATTCTTGCCTCCTTTATCAAAGATAAGGTGACCATATGTCTGTGGGTTTATCTCTGGGCTTTCTATCCTGTTCCATTGATCTATCTTTCTGTTTTTGTACGAGTACCATACTGTCTTGATTACTGTAGCTTTGTAGTATAGTCTGAAATCAGGGAGTCTGATTCCTCCAGCTCCGTTTTTCATTCTCAAGATTGCTTTGGCAATTCGGGGTCTTTTGTGTTTCCATACAAATTGTGAAATTTTTGTTCTAGTTCTGTGAAAAATGCCAGTGATAGTTTGATAGGGATTGCATTGAATCTGTAGATTGCTTTGGGTAGTAGAGTCATTTTCACAATATTGATTCACAATATTGCAATCCAAGAACATGGTATATCTCTCCATCTCTTTGTATCATCTTTAATTTCTTTCATCATTGTCTTATAATTTTCTGCACACAAGTCTTTTGTCTCCTTAGGTAGGTTTATTCCCAGATATTTGATTCTTTTTGTTGCAATGGTAAATGGGAGTGTTTTCTTGATTTCACTTTCAGATTTTTCATCATTAGTGTATAGGAATGCCAGAGATTTCTGTGCATTAATTTTGTATCCTGCTACTTTACCAAATTCATTGATTAGCTCTAGTAGCTTTCTGGTAACATCTTTAGGATTCTCTATGTATAGTATCATGTCATCTGCAAACAGTGACAGCTTTACATCTTCTATTCCAATTTGGATTCACTTTATTTCCTTTTCTTCTCTGATTGCTGTGGCTAAAACTTCCAAAACTCTGTTGAATAAGAGTGGTGAGAGTGGGCACCCTTGTCTTGTTCCTGATCTTCCTGAAAATGCTTTCAGTTTTTCACCATTGAGGATGATGTTGGGTGTGGGTTTTTCATATATGGTCTTTATTATGTTGAGGAAAGTTCCCTCTATGCCTACTTTCTGCAGGGTTTTTATCATAAATGGGTGTTGAATTTTGTCAAAAGCTTTCTCTGCATCTATTGAGATGACTATATGGTTTTTCTCCTTCAATTTGTTAATATGGTGTATCATGTTGATTGATTTGTGTATATTGAAGAATCCTTGCATTCCTGGAATAAACCCCACTTGATCATGGTGTATGATCCTTTTAATGTGCTGTTGGATTCTGTTTGCTAGTATTTTGTTGAGGATTTTTGTATCTCTGTTCATCAGTGATATTGGCC
Organism: Globicephala melas; assembly: GCF_963455315.2. Taxonomy (NCBI): domain Eukaryota; kingdom Metazoa; phylum Chordata; class Mammalia; order Artiodactyla; family Delphinidae; genus Globicephala; species Globicephala melas. The sequence continues at coordinate 61,053,689 of NC_083335.1, forward strand.
TCTAGTTTTCTTTCTTTGTGACATCCCTGTCTGGTTTTGGTATCAGGGTGATGGTGGCCTTGTAGAATGAGTTTGGTAGTGTTCCTCCTTCTGTTATATTTTGGAAGAGTTTGAGAAGGATAGGTGTTAGCTCTTCTCTAAATGTTTGATAGAATTCGTCTCTGAAGCCATCTTGTCCTGGGCTTTTGTTTGTTGGAAGATTTTTAATCACAGTTTCAATTTCAGTGCTTGTGATTTGTCTGTTCATATTTTCTATTTCTTCCTGATTCAGTCTGGCAGGTTGTACATTTCTAAGAATTTGTCCATTTCTTCCAGGTTTTCTATTTTATTGGCATAGAGTTGCTTGTAGTAATCTCTCATGATCTTTTGTACTTCTGCAGTGTCAGTTGTTACTTCTCCTTATACATTTTTAATTCTATTAATTTGAGTCTTCTCCCTTTTTTTCTTGATGAGTCTGGCTAATGGTTTATCAATTTTGTTTATATTCTCAAAGAACCAGCTTTTAGTTTTATTGATCTTTGCTATCATTTCCTTCATTTCTTTTTCATTTATTTCTGATATGATCTTTATGATTTCTTTCCTTCTGCTAACTTTGGGTTTTTTTTTTTTGCTCTAATTGCTTTAGGGGTGAGGTTAGGTTGTTTATTCGAGATGATTCTTATTTCTTAAGGTAGGATTGTACTGCTATAAACTTCCCTCTTAGAACAGCTCTTGCTGCATCCCATAGGTTTTGGTTTATTGTGTCTCCATTGTCCTTTGTTTCTAGGTATTGTTTTGATTTCCTCTTTGATTTCTTCAATGATCACTTCGTTATTAAGTAGTGTATTGTTTAGTAACCATGTGCTTGTATTTTTTACAGCTCTTTTCCTGTAATTGACAACTGGTCTCATAGCGTTGTGGTCAGAAAAGATACCTGATACAATTTCAATTTTCTTAAACTTACCGAGGCTTGATTTGTGACCCAAGATATGATCTATCCTGGAGAATGTTCCATGAGCACTTGAGAAAAATATGTTTCATGTTGTTTTTGGATGGAATGTCCTATTAATATCAATTAAGTCCATCTTGTTTAGTGTATCATTTAAAGCTTGTGTTTCCTTATTTATTTTCATTTTGGGTGATCTTTCCATTGGTGAAAGTGGGGTGTTAAAGTCTCCTATTATGAATGGGTTACTGTCGATTTCCCCTTGTATGACTGTTAGTATTTGCCTTATGTATTGAGGTGCTGCTATTTTTGGTGCATAAATATTTACAATTGTTATATCGTCTTCTTGGATCGATCCCTTGATCATTATGTAGTGTCCTTCTTTGTCTCTTCTAATAGTCTTTATTTTAAAGTCTATTTTGTCTGATAAGAGAATTGCTACTCCACCTTTCTTTTGGTTTCCATTTGTATGGAATATCTTTTTCCATCCCCTCACTTTCAGTCCATATGTGTCTCTAGGTCTGATGTGGGTCTCTTGTAGACAACATATATATGGGTTTTGTTTTTGTATCCATTCATCCAGTCTGTGTCTTTTGGTGGGAGCATTTAATCCATTTACATTTAAGGTAATTATCGATATGTATGTTCCTATTCCCATTTTCTTAATTGTTTTGGGTTTGTAATTATAGGTCTTTTCCTTCTCTTGTGTTTCTTGCCCAGAGAAGATCCTTTAGCATTTGTTGTAAAGCTGCTTTTGTGGTGCTGAACTCTCTCAGCTTTTCCGTGTCTGTAAAGGTTTTAATTTCTGCATTAAATCTGAATGAGATCCTTGGTGTTTAGAGTAATCTTGGTTTTAAGTGTTTCTCCTTCATCACTTTAAATATGTCCTGCCAGTCCCTTCTGGCTTGCAGAGTTTCTCCTGAAAGGTCAGCTGTTTACCTTACGGGGATTCCCTTGTGTTATTTGTTGTTTTTCCCTTGCTTCTTTTAATATGTTTTCTTTGTGTTTAATTTTTGACAGTTTGATTAATATGTGTCAGCGTGTTTCTCCTTGGATTTATCCTGTATGGGACTCTCTGTGCTTCCTGGACGTGATTAACTATTTCCTTTTCCATATTAGGGAAGTTCTCAACTATAATCTCTTCAAATATTTTTTTAGTCCCTCTTTCTTTTTCTCTTCTTCTTCTGGAACCCCTGTAATTCAAATGTTGATGTGTTTAATGTTGTCCAAGAGGTCCCTGAGACTGTCCTCAGTTCTTTTAATTATTTTTCTTTATTCTGCTCTACAGTAGTTATTTCCACTATTTTATCTTCCAGCTCACTTTTCCGTTCTTTTCCTCAGTTATTTTGCTATTGATCCCTTCTAGAGTATTTTTAATTTCATTTATTGTGTTGTTCATCATTGCTTGTTTCATCTTTAGTTCTTCTTGTTAAATGTTTCTTGAATTTTCTCTATTCTATTTCCATGATTTTGTATCATATTTACTATCATTATTCTGAATTCTTTTTCAGGTAGACTGCCTATTTCCGCTTCATTTGTTAGGTCTGGTGGATTTTTATCTTTCTCATTCATCTGCTGTGTGTTTTTCTGTCTTTTCATTTTGCTTCTCCTACTGTGTTTGGGGTCTCCTTTTTGCGCCCTAAAACTCTGGGTAGCATCAGAGGACAAGAGGACCGGGGAGCCCTCAGGAAAGGAAAGAGGCGGCAGAGAAGGGGTTGCCCAGGCCTGCATCTGCCATGGCTCCAACCCCTCCGCAAGGAAGGGTTTGTCTGAGGAGAGTCCTTCTGCTCTTCTGGCAGCTGGGAGACGAAGATAATTTATTAAATGGGAAAAATATTTGCAAATCATATATCTGATAAAAAGCTAATAGTCAAAATATATGAAGGATGCATACAACTGAGAAATTTATAAAAAGGAAATTTGATTAATAAATGAGCAGAAAATCTGAATAGACATTATTCTAAATATACAGATGGTCAACAGGTACATAAAAAGGTGCTCAATAACACTAATCATCAGGAAAGTGTGAATCCACACCACAATAAGATATCACTTCACATTTGTTACAATGGCTAGTATGAAAAAAGACAAGAAATAAATGTAGAAGAGGATGTGGAGAAGAGAGAACTATTGTACACTGTTTGTGGGAATTTAAATTACTAAAGTCACTATGGAAAACAGTGTGGAGGTTCCTCAAAAAAATAAAAATAGCTGGATGTAACAATGCGTGATCACAGCCAGTCTGTGTCTCCCATGCCATATCTTATACATCCACAGGACACTTCCACATCCCTGCAATTCTTATCCATGCAGACACTAGGTTTTGCCTTGTTTGGCAATAAATATCCAGCACTGCCTGAGGGCAACTTTCACCAAAATAAATAAATAAATAAAAATAAAAACAGAACTACTGTATGATCTCACAATTTTACTTCTGGGTATTTATCTGAAGGAAATGAAAACACTAACTTTGAAGAGATATCTATATGTTCAGATACTCCCATGTTCATTGCAGAATTATTTACAATAACCAAGACATAAAAACAACTATGTGCATCCATCAACAGATGAATGGATAAAGAAGGTGATATATATATATATATATATATATATATATATATGTTTGTGTGTGTGTGTGTGCATAATGGTATATTATTAAGCTATATAAAATGAATTTTGCCATTTTCAACAACATGGATGAACCTTGAGAGCAGTATGCTAAGTGAAATAATTCAGATAGAGAAAGACAAATATGGTATGATCTCACACGTGGAATGTGTAAAAAAAATAAAAGCTCATAGATACAGAGAACAGATTGGTGGTTACCAGAACCTGGGGTTGAGGGGTGCAGTGAGTGAAAAGAGTGAAGGTAGTCAAAAGATACAAGTTACCAGTTATAAAATAAACAAGTCCTGAAGAAGTAATGTACAGAGTGGTAGCTATAGTTAGCAAACTACTGCATATTTGAAAGTTACTAAGAGAGTAAATCTTGAAAGTTCTCATAAGAAAAAAAATTGTAAATATTTGTGATGAGGATGTTAACTAGACTTATTGTGGTGATCATTTCACAATATATCATTTCACAATATATACATGTATCGAATCAATATATTGTACACCTGAAACTAATATAACGTTGTATCTCAGTTGTATCTCAATTTTAAAAATACCCAGCATTTCCACTCCTAGGTATATACACAAGAGGAATGAAAACATATGTCCACACAAAAACTTGTGTAACAATGTTCATATCAGCATTATTCATAATAGCCCCAAACTGTTAACAATCCAAATGTCCATCAACTGATGAATGGGTAAACAAAAGGTTGTATGTGCATAATATGAAGTACTATTTAGCCATAAAAGGAATGAAGTACTAATACATGCTGCAACATGAATGAACCTTGAAAGTATTTTACTAAGTGAAAGAAGCCAATCATAAAATGTCACATATTATCTGATTCCATTTATGTGAAATGTCCAATATAGGCAAATTCATAGATACAGAAAGTAGATTAGTGGCTGTCTAGGACTTGAGGGAAAGAATAATGAGGAATGACTGCTAATGGACATGGAGTTTATTTCAGGGGTGACAAAAATATTCTGAAATTAGATAGTGGTGATGGTGGCAAAACTCTATGAATATACTAAAAACAAATGAATTATTTATTTTAAATGGGTATAATTTATAGTTTGAAGTATATCTCAAGTCTGTTATTAAAAGTAGTCTAGGCATCAATAGACAAAATTATGCTATAAATAATAGTTTTGAGAATAATGAAAGATGGTGTAAAAGGCATATTTCTACCTCATATTTCATAAAAACTTCATAAGGGAGAAGAAGAATCGGAGAAAAGAATAGAGTCTGATTCTAGATATGGTTTCTTAGAAGGAGCCCTGAGAACAGAACCTCTGAGAAATTGGGGAATTTGTGTCCTTCTTTACATTTAGAATCCTAGGAGACAATAGCTTCACAGAGATTCCCTGAACCAATATATTATCGAGGATGGGAGGAACTTCACATTGCCCAGAGTGACACAGGGGAAATTCCAATTTTTAATACTACCAAGGAAAATGATGAAGTGTGCTGAGAGAGAGAGAGAGAGAGAGAGAGAGAATACCCTGAAAGATTATGAAGAATTGTAATTTTGATTTATTTTGAGATGTAATCACGGCAAGGAGTGGGGGTTGAGAAGAAGTACAAATAAAAGACAGATGTAACTGAAGCCATCTCAGCAGGTGCCAGCCAGCATAGAGGGGAAACATTAACCAAGGAGAGAAGGATTTCTATGCTTTAGTGGATGCTAGCATGGGCAGACACTAAGGACTAAGTGCCTCTCCCAGATGCCGTGGTAGTATTTGAGCAGCTGGAAATGTATATGCCACCCCAAGGGGAGACCAATGAGATGAGGACAAGTTCTGCATAGACTGAATTGAACACTCAAATAACTGAGAAAACCTGAAAATGACCTGAACTTACTCAGAATTGACAAATAGCAAGCTTCTGCCAGTAGGTGGAATCAAGGCTAAGTGTTGAAGGGAAGTTTGGTTATAGAAAAATAATGACTTTTTGGAACACATGAATAAATTGTGTATGAAAATCATACTTGCTGCATAAAGTGTACTAATATATGATCAAAAATAAACAGAAGAGACTTTATTAAATTTAAATGTATAATCAAAGGCATAGGACTTCCCTGGTGGCGCAGTGGTTGAGAGTCCGCCTGCTGATACAGGGGACATGGGTTCGTGCCACGGTCTGGGAAGATCCCACATGCCGCGGAGTGGCTGGGCATGTGAGCCATGGCTGCTGAGCCTGCGCATCCGGAGCTTGTGCTCCGCAACGGGAGAGGCCACAACAGTGAAAGGCCCATGTACCGCAAAAAAAAAAAGGCATATTTCCTCCTTCCACGAATGATCTTCCTGCCTCTTATGTAATTTTTATTTCCAGATAACAGAATCTAGACTTAAATAAGACTTCAGAAACAGCTATTCCATTGTACTCTCCTTAACTATACCTAGGCCCTCCTGGAACATCTCCAGTGACATAGAAATTCATAATTTACTGTAAAGCCTATTCTGTCTTGGACATTCTAATTGTTAGAATGATTTTTAATGATCCAAAATCTACCTCTAATGTCTGAAAATTAGTCTTAATTCTGGTCTTATTAATGTGTTTACTCACTTAATAAATATGTGATGGAGACCATGTTAGGCACTGGTGTTGCAACAGGAAACAAGACAGGAACAGTATAGTGGGTAAGGCAGACATTAACCATGGATCAAGCACCCTGATTTTTCCTGGCTTCTATGAAGCCATTGGTTTATAAAGGAATGCAGGAGAAAGCAAATACAACAGATAACATTTTCATAGGTAGTACCTAGTGTCAAAATAGCTATTGAAATGGTTCATGGAATCAAAGATGGATGGGGAGGAAAGTAAGAAATAGGAGGAGGTTACTTAGATAAGAACAAGTTATTTAGATAAGAGCAAATTAGAGATATCAATGGACCAGAATTTAAAAAAACAATTATGGTGGGAGTGGTTAACAAGCAATCTGGGAAGGTAGATAGCAGACTGTAATGAGAAAATCGGATGTTCACGTGGATTAGAGCATTTTGAGGTAATGACCATGGCTGATGTAGAATAAGCCACTGGAGAAAAAAAGTGAGAGTAGAAAGACTTTGAGCCATGTATCATAGTCTTCTATAAAAGAGGGAAGTAGCCAAGGCATAGGAGAGAGTGGTATAGAAGAATGCCATGTGGCTCAAAGGAGCAGAGGATTTCTTTAAGACAGTGAGAAACTACTGGGCTGGAAGGGACAATGGGGAACAGGTGAGTAAAAAACCCACCTGATCCTGAAGAAGCAATGCTCTCAAAGGAGAACCCAGACAATGTTAAGACAAGGAGATGACTGGAACATTCCCAGAGGAGCTGAATATATGGGTAAATTTGCCAATTATGGGGCAAAATTTCCTGAGAGTACAGTGATAGGAAGCTGGGTGAAGAGAAGCACCTTGATCAAAAGCAAAGAAATGCAGCACAATATAAGTTTGATGGTGCCTTAGAACACTGGGCATCAAAGTAGAGTCTGCATAACCAGAGGATGGGGGCTTGGTGAGAGGTGAGCAGCTACATAATACAATCCATTAAGGTGTGGAAAGAAAATATCAGAGCTTCTATTTATATTGTTCGTTCATATTCAATTATTTTTTACTGTTTTGAAAACTACTTTCATAGAAAATTTCTGGTCAGAATTACTACTTTATGTTCTGAATGTTAAAACAGAGATCAGAGGCATGAAAAATCAGTCCCAAAATTTTTCATGAGGAGCATGAGCACTGAGCTTAGTGACTTCCAAGCTTGAGGTGATTGTTTGCTCAGCAATGTCAGTTGCAGCATCCATGACTTACAGTAATGTATGTCTGCACACCTCTTATGCAATGGAGCTGAGTTTAAAAAAGAGAGATACATCTTCACTGTAAACCAGTATTTATTTGTCAATATATATTTTATTTATTTTACTGAAGCTGGTGTAGATAATGGACAAATGAAATCCATATTCCAGGGAAAAATAAATTTTTGCTGCTATATAATTTTCTGCTATATAGTTTTCAACAAGAATTTCCACTAATTTACAGCAGAAAATTATTATCACTCTTCTGTGATCTGCTGACATGTTTTTTTTGGGGTATGCATGTCTCTTTAGTAATACCGTCTCTAGAGTTAGTCATTATTGCAACTTGATCTAACAGATTCATTTCCAGCCTAGAAGCTATATTCTTATCTACAGTGAAAAACACAGCTTCAAATATTGTTTTTCCACCTTTTATATAGTTGTGAGGAATAAATGAGTTATTTCTGGTAAATCACTTAAAAACATTGCCTGTCACATAATAAACACTCAATAGATATTACTATTGCTAATATTATTACTATTATTATTATTATCTTTATTTCAATCTCTGAAATGAGTCACAAGAACCATAAAAAACGTTGAGAATTTTGGAGGGGAAGGATCACTGTAAGCTAGGAAAAACTGTATGAATACTTTATTAACATTTGTATAGACCTTATAGTTAGTTTACAAAGCACTCCCAAACATGTTTTTATATATACATATATTTTTTAATTTGCACAGTATTCCTGTGAGGTATAAGTAGCACAGGTACAAATCTGATTTTATGAATGGGGAAGTAAGCGACTTCTAAAAGCTCTGTTAAGAGGCAAGCTATGATGTGAGCCTGAGTCATCTCACCTCAAGTCTCGTACTCTATTTGCTACTGCCTCCCTTGATATTAATAGAACTGATAAAGAAATCTTAAAAAGTGAATTGGTTCCATATAGTCTAAATTAAAATGAAAAGCAGGAAGTCTAAAATCATTATTCAGAACCTTATTGTTACTTTCTTAATGACTGTAAAATTCCCTCAGGGAAGGAAGACTTCTCCCTGGCTTACCTACTGTTTTCTGTACCTGTTCCTCAGAACTGTTCTTACTGTCCCTTTCATCTGAGGAGCTACTCCTGTGATCAGTTGTTCCTTCCACACATGAGACCCCAACATCCCGTTCTTCCTTTTATGCAACAGAAACATCTCCCTTTGAGAAGAAAACGCTTTCTTGCTCTTTAAAGAATACATACTATCTTCAGTCTTCTACTATGCTCCTTTAACACCAAGTCCATTAAAATTAGGTACATTTTTGTCTGATGTGTTCTAAGTGTATTAGGTATGTGATATTCCTTGGATCATCTGAAATTTTATATCACTTGCATTGTATCTAGTTAATGCTAAATATGAAGCTAAAAAATCACTCTTCTGCTGTGGCTAAGATAAAAAAGACTTTTAAGAGGACACTCTGAATAGTCATTCTTAGGTGGAGAATTATAAAAGCAATAGGTCTATGAGGAAAATTTTTCACTAGTTAAATGACGAATACCACAATGCACAACTGAAAGTTTGTTCCTCAATAACTTTTTAAATAATAATACGATAAAATAGCTACTATCTTGGATGAAAGATTTATTGATAGATCTTCAGCAGCTTGAAAGTAATATACTGAAAATTATGACCTAACATCTTTTTTCTTTTTGGTGTAATTACTCTATGATGTAACCCAAGTAAATAATACTAATACCCTGAATATAATGTGCTCCATTGATATTATCACAGTAGTCTCAAGGTACAAGTACAAAGGAATATTCCTAATTGAAAAACTAATGATTAAACAGCAGCAACCCATATGACTAAAGTTAGATGTTCCCAGTGAAGGTGGCCTTACAATTGTGTCTTCTTTATTACAATAAACTGAACTATGTAGACCATGTCCAAGGAATGAAAAACAGTAAACAAACTAAGTAAATAACATTATAAATTGCACCTGCATTTCAGAGTCACACTTAAACAGATTCTGGTCTTTCCCATGAAATTCTATATGACTGATTCTGCAAAGACCCTTCATACAGTATTACATGGGAAATAAATATAGCACCCTGTATCCATCTGTATCTTTCAGTATTGGGTGTGTATACGAATTTCTCACTGTCCCCAACCTCTTCTGGAAAAAAATATAAGCTGTATTGAATTGTTCTCTAGTTGTTTAATGTGTCTTAACCCTTTCTTACCCTTGAATATGTAAACCTCTCTGAGATAGGGGCACCCTTTGGTATCACTTACTTCCCCCTCCCCCAACATTCACTGTTCATAAATAGAGATGAAAAGAAAAACGTGACCTTCAGCAAGTCATTTACCCTTTCTAACTCTAGGTTTATCTTTACAGTGAAGGAGTTGACCTAAATCTAGATGAGAGGTTCTTCACCAAACATTTGTATCAGAACCTAGATAATATTTTCAAGCCCAAACCTCAGATTCAGATTTGGTAGATAAGTGGTGAAAGCCAAGAAAATTTATCTCAGAGAAGTACCTCAGATGGTTTTGATGAATACTCCAAGTTGAGAAATAAGCTGTAAGAAATGTACCATTCCACAAATATATTATTTCTCTGTAGACCACATGAAAATATTTTTTAACAATTCTTGAGATTTTTTTGAGTCTAGGACTCTTCACAATGGTTAGTTCAGCCACTGCACTTCATCAGCCAGCTATCACTTTTCACAGTCCGGTCTATCCAGATCCCTAAAGGTAAAAAGTAATGAAATTTATCTTGTCCTACTTTGTCTGGACACTCGCACCACTGAATAATGTGTCCTTTATATAATTATATATTAAAGAGCAGTTTTAATATACTGCAATGGCAGCAGAGAAGAAAGCAAATATATTTTCCTGCTTTTTCAAACAAATAATGGTGGCTTGACTCATTTTTAATGGATTTGCTTTCCTCTTAGGAAAATACAGTCACTGCATTTTAAAATCCTTTCCACTTTATGAATACTCTATTGCTCATTGGATTATTTCCTCACCAGTGCCCAGGGAGCAAAACTAAACAAGTGGGGAAATTGTCACATTCAATGCTGTTATTTCTCTTTGAAAGGAAGTTCAAAAAATAGAATAAGTTTACAAAATACATGGTGTGTCATCCCTAAATCTTAGTGGATCTGGGGATAGGGGATGAGAAATGATGCATGACTGCCAATGGCTGTGTGACAAACAACCGCTGTTGTGGATTCAGTACAGAAGCAGCAGTTTATGTCATCTTTGAGAGGAGTATTTGGAAGCAGCAATAAGACCTTATGCCACTATATGGGAGCACATGCCACTTGGTAAAATTTCTCATAGTTGTTGTTGATAATAGGAATGATGATGATGATGATGACATTCTGGTCCCAGCATATAGAATACTGGTATTTTGACTTATTTAAGAAAAGGAGGGAGAAGCAGAGGAAGATGGCGGAAGAGTAACATGCGGAGATCACCTTCCTCCCCACAGATACATCAGAAGTACATCTACACGTGGAACTGCTCCTATAGAACACCTACTGAATGCTGGCTGAAGACCTCAGACTTCCCAAAAGGCAAGAAACTCCCCCACATACCTCGGTAGGGCAAAAGAATAAACAGAGACAAAAGGATAGGGACGGGACCTGCACCAGTGGGAGGGAGCTGTGAAGCAGGAAAGGTTTCCAAACACTAGGAAGCCGCTTCATGGGCAGAGACTGCAAGTGGCAGAGGGGGGAAGCTTCGGAGCCGCAGAGGAGAGCACAGCCACAGGGGTGCGGAGGGCAAAGTGGAGAGATTCCCGCCCAGAGGACCGGTGCCGACCAGCACTCACCACCTCGCGAGGCTTGTCTGCTCACCCGCCGGGGCGGGCAGGGGCTGGGAGCTGAGGCTCGGGCTTTGGTCGGAGCTCAGGGAGAGGACTGGGGTTGGCGGTGTGAACAGAACCTGATGGGTTAGTGCACCACGGCTAGCCGGGAGGGAGTCCGGGAAAAGTCTGCAGCTGCCGAAGAGACAAGAGACTTTTTCTTGCCTCTTTGTTTCCTGCTGCACGAGGAGAGGGAATTAAGAACTGCTTAACGGAGCACCAGAGACAGGAGCGAGACGCGGCTGTCAACGTGGACCCCACATACGGGCATAGGATGCTAAGGCTGCTGCTGCCACCACAAAGAAGCCTGTGTGCGAGCACAGGTCACTCTCCACACCTCTCTTCCGGAGAGACTGTGCAGTCAGCCACTGCCAGAGTCCCGGGGTCCAGGGACAACTTCCCCGGGAGAGCGCACGGCGCACCTCAGGCTAGTGCAACATCACGCTGGCCTCTGCTGCTGCAGGCTGGCCGGGAATCTGCACCCCTCCCTCCCCCTGGCCTGACTGAGCCAGAGTCCCTGAATCAGCTGCTCCTTTAACCCCGTACTGTCTAAGCAAAAAACAGACGCCCTCAGGTGACCTACATGCAGAGGCGGGGCCAAATCCAAAACTGAACCACGGGAGCTGTGAGAACAAAGAAGAGAAAGGAAAACTTCTCCCAGCAACCTCAGGAGCAGCGAACTAAATCTCCACAATCAACTTGATGTACCCTGCATCTGTGGAATACCTGAATAGACAACAAATCATCCCAAAATGAGGAGGTGTACTTTGGGAGCAAGATATATTATTTTTTCTGCTTTTCCTCTTTTTGTGAGTGAGGATGTGTATGCTTCAGTGTGAGATTTTGTCTGTATAGCTTTGCTTTCACCATTTGTCCTAAGGTTCTGTCCGTCCGTATTTTGTTTTCTTTTTTTTCTTAATAATTATTTTTTCTTTTTTATTTCAATAATGTTATTTTATTTTATTTTATCCTTTCTTCCTTCCTTCCTTTCTTTCTTTCTTTCTTTCTTTCTTTCTTTCTTTCTTTCTTTCTTTCTTTCTTTCTTTCTTTCTTTCTTTCCTTCTTTCTATCTTTCTATTATTTTTCCCGTTTATTCTGAGCCATTTGGATGAAAGGCTTTTGGTGCTCCAGCCAGGAGCCAGTGTTGTGCCTCTGAGGTGGGAGAGCCAATGTCAGGACACTGGTCCACAAGAGACCTCCCAGCTCCACATAATATCAAACAGTGAAAATATCCCAGAGATCTCCATCTCAACACCAAAGCCTAGCTTCACTCAATGACCAGCAAGCTACAGTGCTGGACACCCTATGCCAAACAATTGGCAAGACAGGAACACTGCCCCAACCATTAGCAGAGAGGCTGCCTAAAATCATAATAAGGCCACAGACACCCCAAAACACACCACCAGACGTGGATCTGCCCACCAGAAAGACAAGATCCAGCCTCATCCACCAGAACACAGGCACTAGTCCCCTCCACCAGGAAGTCTACACAACCCACTGAACCAACCTTTGCCACTGGGGACAGACACCAAAAACAATGGGAACTACAAACCTGCAGCCTGAAAAATGGAGACCCCAAACACAGTAAGATAAGCAAAATGAGAAGACAGAAAAACACACAGCAGATGAAGGAGCAAGGTAAAACCCCACCAGACCTAAAAAATGAAGAGGAAATAGTCAGTCTACCTGAAAAAGAATTCAGAATAATGATAGTAAAGATGATCTAAAATGCTGGAAATAGAATAGAGAAAGTGCAAGAAACATTTAACAAGGACCTAGAAGAACTAAAGAGGAAACAAGCAATGATGAACAACACAATAAATGAAATTAAAATTACTCTAGGGCTTCCCTGGTGGTGCAGCATTTAAGAATCCACCTGCCAATGCAGGGGACACAGGTTCGAGCCCTGGTCTGGGAAGATCCCACATGCTGCAGAGCAGCTAAGTCCGGGCGCTACAACTACTGAGCTTGCACTCTAGGGCCCGCAAGCCACAGCTACTGAGCCCATGCACCACAACTACTAAAGCCTGTGCGCCTAGAGCCCATGCTCCACAACAAGAGAAGCCAGCGCAATGAGAAACCCATCGACACAACTAGAGAAAGTCCGCGCGCAGCAACGAAGACCCAACGCAGACAAAAATAAATAAATAAATAAAAAAAACTTTAAAAAATTACTCTAGAAGCGATCAATAGCAGAATAAATGAGGAAGAAGAACGGATAAGTGACCTGGAAGATAAAATAGTGGAAATAACTACTGCAGAGCAGAATAAAGAAAAAGAAAGAAAAGAAATGAGGACAGTCTCAGAGACCTCTGGGGCAACATTAAATGCACCAACATTCGAATTATAGGGATTCCAGAAGAAGAAGAGAAAAAGAAAGGGACTGAGAAAATATGTGAAGAGATTAGAGTTGAAAGCTTCCCTAATATGGGATCGGAAGCAGTTAATCAAGTCTAGGAAGCACAGAGAGTCCCATACAGGATAAATCCAAGGAGAAAAACGGCAAGAGAAATATTAATCAAACTATCAAAAATTAAATACAAAGAAAACATATTAAAGCAGCAAAGGAAAAACAATAAATAACACACAAGGGAATGCCCATAAGGTTAACAGCTGATCTTTCAGCAGAAACTCTGAAAGCCATAAGGGATTTGCAGGGCATATTTAGAGTGATGAAGGAGAAAACCTGCAACCCAGATGACTCTACACAGCAAGGATCTCATTCAGATTTGATGGAGAAATGAAAATCTTTACAGTCAAGCAAAAGATGAGCGAATGCAGCACCACCAAACCAGCTTTACAACAAATGCTAAAGGAACTTCTCTAGACAAGAAACACAAGAGAAGGAAAAGACCTACAATAACAAACCCAGAACAATTAAGAAAATGGGAATAGGAACATACATATCGATAATGACCTTAAATGTAAATGGATTAAATGCTCCCACCAAAAGACTCAGACTGGCTCAGTGGATACAAAAACAAAACCCATATATATGCTGTCTACAAGGGACCCACTTCAGACTTAGAGACACATACAGACTGAAAGTGAGGGGATGGAAAAAGATATTCCATGCAAATGGAAATCAGGAGAAAGCTGGAGAAGCAATTCTCATATCAGACAAAATAGACTTTAAAATAAAGACTATTCCAAGGGACAAAGAAGGACACTACATAATCATGAAGGGATCGATCCAAAAAGAAGATAAAAAAATTGTAAATATTTATGCACCCAACATAGGAGCACCTCAATACGTAAGGCAAATGCTAACAACCATAAAAGGGGAACTTGACAGTAACACATTCATAGTAGGGGACTTTAACACCCCACTTTCACCAATGGACAAATCATCCAAAATGAAAATAAATAAGGAGACATGAGCCTTAAATGATACATTAAACAAGATGGACTTAATTGATATTTATAGAAAATTCCATCCAAAAACAACAGAATACACATTTTTCTCAAGTGCTCATGGAACATTCTCCAGGATAGATCATATCTTCGGTCAGAAATCAAGCCTTGGTAAATTTAAGAAAATTGAAATTGTATTAACTATCTTTTCTGACCACAATGCTATGAGACTATAACAACTATAGGAAAAGATCTGCAAAAAATACAAACACAAGGAGGCTAAATAATACACTACTTAATAACGAAGTGATCAGTGAGGAAATTTTAAAAAATACCTAGAAACAAATGACAATGGAGACACAATGACCCAAAACCTATGGAACGCAGCAAAAGCAGTTCTAAGAGGGAAGTTTATAGCAATACAATCCTACTTTAAGGAACAGGAAACATCTCAAATAAAGAACCTAAACTTGCAACTAAAGCAATTAGAAGAAAGAAGAACAAAAACCCCCAAAGTTATCAGAAGGAAAGAAATCATAAAAATCAAATCAGAAATAAATGAAAAATAAATGAAGGAAACAATAGCAAAGAGCAATGAAACCAAAAGCTGGTACTTTGAGAAGATAAACAAAATTGATAAACCATTAGCCAGAGTCATCAAGAAAAAAAGGGAGAAGACTCAAATTAATAGAATTAAAAATGTATAAGGAGAAGTAACAACTGACACTGCAGAAATACAAAAGATCATGAGAGATTACTACAGGCAACTCTATGCCAATAAAATGGAAAACCTAGAAAAAATTGACAAATTCTTAAAAATGCACAACCTGCCAAGATTGAATCAAGAAGAAATAGAAAATATGAACAGACCAATCACAAGCACTGAAATAGAATCTGTGATTAAAAATCTTCCAACAAACAAAAGCCCGGGACCAGATGGCTTCACAGGGGAATTCTATTAAACATTTAGAGAAGAGCTAACACCTATCCTTTTCAAACTCTTCCAAAATATAGCAGAGGGAGGAACACTCCCAAACTCATTCTATGAGGCCACCGTCACCTTGATACCAAAACCAGACAAAGATGCCACAAAGAAAGAAAACTACACGCCAGTAACACTGATGAACATAGATGCAAAAATCCTCAACAAACTACTAGCAAACAGAATCGAACAGCACATTAAAAGGATCATACACCATGATCAAGTGGGGTTTATTCAAGAAATGCAAGGATTCTTCAATATACACAAATTAATCAACGTGATACACAATATTAATAAATTGAAGGAGAAAAACCATATGACCATCTCAATCGATGCAGAGAAAGCTTTCGACAACATTCAACACCAATTTATGATAAAAACCCTGCAGAAAGTAGGCATAGAGGGAACTTTCCTCAACATAATAAAGGCCATATATGACAAACCCACAGCCAACCTCATCCTCAATGGTGAAAAACTGAAAGCATTTCCACTAAGATCAGGGACAAGACAAGGTTGCCCAGTCTTGCCACTCTTATTCAGCATAGTTTTGGAAGTTTTAGCCACAGCAATCAGAGAAGAAAAGGAAA
This sequence comes from Globicephala melas, assembly GCF_963455315.2. Classification (NCBI taxonomy): domain Eukaryota; kingdom Metazoa; phylum Chordata; class Mammalia; order Artiodactyla; family Delphinidae; genus Globicephala; species Globicephala melas. Next base: position 61,069,797 of record NC_083335.1, read on the forward strand.
TAAAAGAATCCAAATCAGAAAAGAAGACGTAAAGCTGTCACTGTTTGCAGATGACATGATACTATACATAGAGAATCCTAAGGATGCTACCAGAAAACTACTAGAGCTAATGAATGAATTTGGTAAAGTAGCAGGATACAAAATTAATGCACAGAAAACTCTTGCATTCCTATACACTAATGATGAAAAATCTGAAAGTGAAATCAAGAAAACACTCCCTTTTACCATTGCAACAAAAAGAATCAAATATCTGGGAATAAACCTACCTAAGGAGACAAAAGACCTGTGTGCAGAAAATTATAAGACACTGATGAAAGAAATTAAAGATGATACAAATAAACGGAGACATATACCATGTCCTTGGATTGGAAGAATCAATATTGTGAAAATGACTCTACTACCCAAAGCAATCTACAGATTCAATGCAATCCCTATCAAACTACCACTGGCATTTTTCACAGAACTAGAACAAAAAAATTCACAATTTGTATGGAAACACAAAAGACCCCGAATAGCCAAAGCAATATTGAGAACGAAAAACAGAGCTGGAGGAATCAGGCTCTCTGACTTCAAACTATACTACAAAGCTACAGTAATCAAGACAGTGTGGTACTGGCACAAAAAGAGAAAGATAGACCAATGTAACAGGATAGAAAGTCCAGAGATAAACTCATGCATATATGGTCACCTTATCTTTGGTAAAGGAGGCAGGAATGTACAGTGGAGAAAGGACACCATCTTCAATAATTTGTGCTGAGAAAAGTGGACAGCTACATGAAAAAGTATGAGATTAGATCACTCCTTAACATCATACACAAAAATAAGCTCAAAATGTATTTAATATCTAAATGTAAGGCCAGAAACTAGCAAACTCTTAGAGGAAAACATAGGCAGAACACTCTATGACTCAAATCACAGCAAGATCCTTTTTGACCCACCTCCTAGAGAAATGGAAATAAAAACAAAATAAACAAATGGGACCTAATGAAACTTCAAAGCTTTTGCACAGCAAAGGAAACCATAAACAAGACCAAAAGACAACCCTCAGAATGGGAGAAAATATTTGCAAATGAAGCAACGGACAAAGCATTTATCTCCAAAATTTATAAGCAGCTCATGCAGCTTAATAACAATAAAACAGCAACCCAATCCAAAAATGCACAGAAGACCTAAATAGACATCTCTCCAAAAAAGATATACAGACAGCCAACAAACACGTGAAAGAATGTTCAACATCATTAATCATTAGAGAAATGAAAATAAAAACTACAATGTGATATCATCTCACACCAGTCAGGATGGGCATCGTTAAAAAATCTAGAAACTATAAATGCTGGAGAGGGTGTGGAGAAAAGGGAACACTCTTGCACTGCTGGTGGGAATGTGAATTGGTTCAGCCTCTATGGAGAACAGTATGGAGGTTCCTTAAAAAACTACAAATAGAACTACCATATGACCCAGCAATCCCACTACTCGGCATATACCTTGAGAAAACCATAATTCAAAAAGAGTCATGTACTAAAATGTTCATTGCAGCTCTATTTACAATAGGCAGGAGATGGAAACAACCTAAGTGTCCCTCATCGGATGAATGGATAAAGAAGATGTGGCACCTGTATACCATGGAATATTACTCAGCCATAAAAAAGAAACGAAATTGAGCTATTTGTAATGAGGTGGATAGACCTAGAGTCTGTCATACAGAGTGAAGTAAGTCAGAAAGAGAAAGACTAATACCGTATCCTAACACTTATATATGGAATTTAAGGAAAAAAATGTCATGAAGAACCTAGGGGTAAGACAGGAATAAAGACACAGACCTACTAGAGAATGGACTTGAAGATATGGGGAGGGGGAAGTGTAAACTGTGACAAAGCGAGAGAGAGGCATGGACATATATACACTACCAAACGTAAAATATATAGCTATTGGAAAGCAACCGCATAGCACAGGGAGATCAGCTCGGTGCTTTGTGACCACCTAGAGTGGTGGGATAGGGAGGGTGGGAGGGAGGGAGATGCAAGAGGGAAGAGATATGGGAACATATGTATATGTATTACTGATTCACTTTGTTATATAGCATAAACTAACACAGCATTGTAAAGCAATTATACTACAATAAAGATGTTTAAAAAAAAAAGGAAAGGAAAGTAAACTTAACTGGGAATCAGAATATCTAGGTGTCAGTGCCAAGTTTGTCATTCACTAACTGCTTGAACAATTTTTCCATGTCTTTGGGTATCATTTGTAATCTTTAAAATAAGGGTGCTGGATTAGATCAAGAATTTTCAAGCTATTATGAGAAGCCCCCTCAAGGGTTGCCTTAATGTGGGCAAAAGGTGAGAATCTTTAGTCTTCCTCTTTCAATCAGAGCAACTCTTCAAATATTTATTTTACATATTGAGCTATTGTAAGTGTGTGTGTGTGTTTGTGTGTGTGTGTGTGTGAGCGAGACAGCACAGACAGTAGGGAGTTTTGTATTTAGTTTTCTGGAGTTTTTAGATAATCCATCTAGATTATCTCTGTGGAATTTTATGATGTCCTAGAATTCTACAGTACCTAAACTTAGAAAGCAAAGACCTTCCAAGAGCTCACAATGTATCCTCCCTTTTTTTCCCTCTATCACATTTGTTGCTATTGTTGTCATATACTTCTAAAAGCCCTCCATTTCCATCTTCCTGAGCCTGAAGTCTTAAGACATTGCCTAAGGAAGGAGCACTGGCTCCTATTTGTAAATTGACCCTGATGCCCCCACAGGACTTACTTTAGACCTAAACAGATCCAGGAATGCCTAGGTAGTAAAATTTTGAGGAACTAGGATAGGAGGGTCAAATCCTTGTCCCATAGGTATCTGGATGAAGCTTGAAAGTCTTTTTTTCCCAGAGAATAGAACCTGTTGTTCCACACTGGGAATTTAGGCTTATCGTGCAGACCCCTATGGAAGAACGAACACTGACATATTTGCAGTCAGTTAGAAATGACTCTTGTACAACATGTTATATATGAAAGTTGTTAAAAGAGTAAATCCTGAGTTCTTAGCAAAAGGAAAAAGTTTTTCTATTTATTTAATTTTATAACTATATGAGATGATGGATGTTCACTAAACTTGTGATAATCACTTCATGATGTATGTAAATAAAATCATTATGCTGTATGCTTTAATCTTAATACAGTTTTGTCAACTATATCTCAATAAAACTGGAAGAAAAAAAAGAAAGAAAAGACTCTTGTCTGAGATCAAGCTTTTTTTTTTTTTTTTTTTTTTGGGATACGCGGGCCTCTCACTGTTGTGACCTCTCCCGTTGCGGAACACAGGCTCCAGACGTGCAGGCTCAGTGGCCATGGCTCACAGGCCCAGCCGCTCCGTGGCATGTGGGATCTTCCCGGACTGGGGCACGAACCCGTGTCCCCTGCATCGGCAGGCGGACTCTCAACCACTGCGCCACCGGGGAAGCCCTGAGATTAAGCTTTTTAAAAAATTTTATTGGAGTATAATTAATTTACAATGTTGTGTTAGTTTCAGATGTATAGCAAAGTGAATCAGTTATACATATACATATATCCATTCTTTTTTTAAAGATTCTTTTCTAATATAGGCCATTACAGGGCACTGAGTAGAGTTCCCTGTGCTATACAGCAGGTTCTTATTAGTTATCTATTTTATATATAGTAGTGTGTATATATCTATCCCAATCTCCCAATTTATCCCTCCCCCCATCCCCTGGTAATCATAAGTTTATTTTCTTCATCCATGACTCTACTTTTGTAAATAAGTTCATTTGTACCTTTTTTTTAGATTCCACATATAATTGATATCATATGGTATTTGTCTTTCTCTGTCTGACTTACTTCACTCAGCATGACAATCTCTAGGTCCATCCATGTTGCTGCAAATGGCATTATTTTGTTCTTTTTTATGGCTGAGTAATATTCCATTGTATATATGTACCACATCTTCTTTATCCATTCCTCTGTTGATGGACATCTGGGTGGCTTCTATGTCCTGGCTATTGTAAATAGTGCTGCAACGAACATTGGAGTGCATGTATCTTTTTGAATTATGGTTTTCTCCAGGTATATGCCCAGCAGTGGGATTGTTGGGTCATATGGTAGTTCTAATTTTATGTTTTTAAGGAACCTCCATACTGTTATCCATAGTGGCTGTATCAATTTACATCCCACCAACAGTGCAAGAGTGTTCCCTTTTCTCCACACCCTTTCCAGCATTTACTGTGTGTAGATTTTTTGATGATGGCCAGTCTGATCCGTGTGAGGTGACACTTGACTTATGCTACCTCATTTCTTTCTCACAACAATCTTATAAGGTAGGTGAATTACCTATTGCAATTATAAGGACTCCATTATTTCTAACTTATTCTCATTACCATTACAAATATTATTATTGAAAGGGACTAGAATGGGGAAACTAGAGAAACAAATTTCACCTACTGCACAGTCCTGCTGTCATACTTCCTTAACGGCATAGAGTCACCTCTCTCTTTCAGGTAGTACCCTATTCTCTGCCAATATTACACTCTCTTGGGTGGGGGTGGGAAACTACTGTATCTACAGCATTTGCTGTTGAAACCTAACACCCTTCAGTGACTCTTCCACAAAAGCTCCCACTGGTCTCACTACACTTCATTGTAGTAGGAGATACTGTGCATTAAGCTTAAAAAGTTTCTGTTTCTCTCATCCAACATTTATAGCATGATTTGTCTTTAAAAAGCATTTACTATAATTTCCTCCATCAGAAATAAAAAATTAAATCAAAATGCTGTAATGTTTCTCAGGCACTTGGAAAAAGTCAGGCAAATCTTTTTCTTCTTTTAATATGTCCATGTAGAACACGAAACTGTCCCCTCCCAGCAGTAAGCACTAACAGTGTGTGTGGACTCTCATCTCTTATTTTACATTTAAACGGTCCTGTTAAGTAATCAGAAGGGATTTATTACAAGTGTTAACTATATTGGCAAAAAATAAATCTTTACCCCACCCCAACGTTATACATGATGATTGATTTTTTACAATTGTGCTGATTTTTTAATAAAAAGAACATATAATAGTAGAGTCTTTAACTACTTACCAAATCTTTTCACCTCCTTTTAATCCTCATAACAGTCCTCTGATATAGTTGGAGCAAGTGTTGCTATCCTCATTTTCTAGGTAAGGACATTGATACTCGGAGAAGCAAAGTGCCTTGCCAGGCATTTAGTGAGTGGATGAGTTGGAACTTTATTAAAACACAAATCTTCTCATTGCAAATCCTCTGCTCTTTCTAGCTCTCTTTCTGCCTGTTTTACTGAATGAGTTGCTCATGTAACAGAATTAAAACAGTTTTATCTCGACACAATTACAATAAATGAAAAATTCTTTTAAAGTCCTCAGGAGACAAAACTTTCTCCCCAGCTCTTCTTCAAGTAATGACTTTATAAAATGGTACCTTCCATTTACAGCCTCTAGAATTCTTGGTCTTTCCCCCCTTATTTGTGTCCCTCACTACTCTCCCGCTGCCATCATGTTCTGCACCACTTCTCTCCCTCCACTTTCAACGTTTCACTCTGCTGTTTTAATCACCCTGGAAAAAGCAAAGGGTAGTGTTTAAGGTAGGGTTGCCATGTAAAATACAGAATGCCAGGATGCCCAACTAAATTTGGATTTCAGATAAATTAATAATGTTTTTAATATAAGTGTGTCCCAAATATTGCATGGGAATATATTTATGCTAAAAAGTAATTTGCTGTTTTCCTGAAATTCAAATTTAACTAGACATTTAAATTTTTTTATATGCTAAATCTGGCAACAATAGGTTAACAAAAGAGTTTCTGATGTCACAATGACTTGATTTGAATAATGACTCTTACTCTGAATAGCTGTAGGATTTTAGGCAAAAAAGTTTTAAGTCACTTAACTTTAATTTCCTCCTGTCTAAAATGAGGATAATGATATTACTTATCTAATAAGATTGTTGAAATAAATAAGATATGTGAGTAAAGTTCTTAGTAGAGTGCCTATCATATAATAGATACTCAAAATGGTAGCCATTGATATTACTAAATGACAATAACTAATAATAGCATTCTTCCTGTTAGGTAGATGGACATTTAACAGGTAATAAAATCTTCAGTTACATGGATAAAGCTCTATAGTAGAAATTTAGAGAACTTCACATAGACAGCCAGTCTTCTCAAGGCATAGACCTTTTTTATACTTAAGCTTTAAAGTACAATTCCTCCGTGTCCGAAACAAAAATAGCTGTTTTGTTATGACGCACAATGCAATATCAGTAGCTTTTAGGTCTGAGACAACATATAAAACTGGGGTAATAGAAAGTAGAATATTCAAGGTAATCAACATCTGACACCCAAGACATGGTCCTCTCTTTTGTGTCTTGAGTCACTTGATTTGGTCAACAGATGGCAAGCAATAATTTCATAAGTCACCCTCTATCTTGTTAGTATATCAAGAAGCAAATGACCTTAGAGAAGAACACAACAATAAAGATTCAAAGCAAGGCAAGAGAGAATCAAAGAAAATGACTAACAGTAAGGAAGGCCCAGTCAAAAGATTCGGTGTTCATGAATATATCGTCACTTACTTAAGAGTTGCAAGAAAAAAGCAGAGCCCAAGTCTAGGAATAATAGTGTTACTGAGTGGGTTTTGTAACAGGAATCTCAATATTGAAGTAGGTACAAGCAGAAGTGAAGGTCAAAATATTTAATAACTCATATGAATAGGAAGTGTAGTAGGCAGCATTAGAGCTGAGTATTAAAGGCCTTTCATTTGTCTGTTTAGTTGCTGAATCATAAGGAGATACAAGCGTCCAGAGGGAGGAGTCAGAGTCACTAAGGTAATTATGGGGGCGGTAGGACTTGGAGGGGTAGCAGCTTCATACCAGTTGGTACAGAAATATTTCAACATGTTTAATAATCAGCAGAGGTACACTGTTGGATGACAACCAAATAGCAGCCCTGGATACAAGATTCAAACTAGAGTATGAATAGGCCAAGCAGGCAGAACTATGAGCAGAGATTATCTAGAGCTATATGTTATAACGTTCATGACCCTAAATTTGTATTGTGGTGGTTTACTTTTGTTCTTTGGTTCTATATCAACTGATCTGTAAAGTAGTAATGGTATCATTTTGTTCATCATTTGTCAGGATTGCCTATCACAGTGCTTAATAAATATTTGTTTAATGAATAAAGAGCCAGTCAGCTTCTCCAAGTGCCTGGAGTGCCCTGAGGATAGATCGTTCTAAAGGATGAAAAGCTCTGAGAATTAATTCTGATCTTGAACTGGACTTGGAGGTCTGCTCAAGACATAAGCTGGTCCCTATCATTTGAACTCTTGGATATCAATTCCTAAGCCTCACCTAAGGAGAACAATACCAGGGTGCTCTACAATTACATGGCTTCCCTAAAGCAGAGCTGAACATTTAAAGGAGAGGGGCAGAACCCAACAAGTCACTGGGATCCTGACCTATTTCTTAAACATTTTCAATTCCACTCAAAAGTCTATTTAGCAAATATGGGTCCAGTTTACAATGATAGAGAGAAATAAATTTCAGGAAAGAGCCTACTTTTGAACTTCAGTCACTCTCAGCTAAACCAACGTCTTATGACAATTTATGTTTCCCATGATAAACTGCCTCTATTAATTTGGGGAAGTAAAAACCAGAACTATACTGCAATTTTGTAAGCTAGAAATTTCTCAGCTTTAAATAGAAATAGCAGAACAATCCAAAGAATTAGCTGCCCATAGCAATGATTCAGTATTTTTAATTGATGTCAATAAACCTTATCTGGCTCTCATCATTTTTATAGATATGTTCATAAATATAATTATTAAAAGGCTATTTCAAACCCACACACATATGGTCACCCAATATATGACAAAGCAGGCAAGAACATACAATGGAGAAAAGACATTCTCTTCAATAAGTGGCGTTGGGAAAACTGGACAGGTACACAAAAAAGAATGAACTTAGAACACTCCCTAACACCATACACAAAAATAAAACTCAAAATGGATTAAAGACATGAATGTAAGGCCAGACACTATAAAACTCTAAGAGGAAAACATAGGCAGAACACTCTTTGACATAAATTGCAGCAGGATTTTTTTTGACCCACGTCCTATAGTAATGAAAATAAAAACAAACATTAACAAATGGGACCTAATTTAAAACTTAAAAGCTTTTGCACAGCAAAATAAACAATAAACAAGACCAAAAGACAACGCTCAGAATGGGAAAAAATATTTGCAAACGAAGCAACAGACAAAGGATTAATCTCCCAAATATACAAACAGCACATGTAGTTCAATAACTAAAAAGCAAACAACCCAATCAAAAAATGGGCAGAAGCCCTAAATATATATTTCTCCAAAGAAGACACACAGATGGCCAACAAACTCATGAAAAGATGTTCATCACTAATTATTAGATAAATGAAAATCAAAACTGCAATGAAGTATCACCTCACACCCCTCACAATGGCCATCATTAAAAAATCTACAAACAGTAAATGCTGGAGAGGGTGTGTAGAAAGGAAACCCTTTTGCACTGTTGGTGAGAATGTAAATTGATACAGCCACTCTGGAGAACAGTATGGAGCTTCCTTAAAAAATTAAAACTAGAGCTACTATATGACCCAGCAATCCCACTACTCGGCATATACCCAGAGAAAAGCATAATTCAAAAAGACACATGCACCCCAATGTTTATCGCAGCACTATTTATAATAGCCAGGACATGGAAGCAACCTAAGTGTCTATCAACAGAGGAATAGATAAAGAAGATGTGGTATATATATATATATATATATATATATATATATATATATATATATATATATATATACACACACAATGGAATATTCCTCAGCCATAAAATGGAATGAAATTGGGTCATTTATAGAGACATGGATGGACCTAGAGACTGTCATACAGAGTGAAGTAAGTCAGAAAGAGGAAAACGAATATTGTATAATTCCGCTTTTATGTGGAATGTAGAAATTGATATGGATAAACTTGTTTGCAAAGCAGAAATAGAGACACAGATGTAGGGAACAGACATATGGATACTGTGGGGGGAAGGGGAGGGTGGGATGTATTGGGAGATTGGGATTGACTTATACATTATTAATACTATGTATAAAATAGATAACTAGTGGGAACCTACTGTATAGCTCAGGGAACTCTACTCAGTGCTCTGTGGTGACCTAAATGGGAAGAAAATCCAAAAAGAGGGGGTATATGTATACATATAGCTGATTCACTTTGCTGTACAGTAGAAACTAACACAACTTTGTAAAGCAACCATATTCCAATAAAAATTAATTATAAAAAATTTAAAAAATAAATTAATCAAGAAAAAAATAAAGGCTATTTCATAAAATTTCAAGTGGTGCTGTACATTTACACCATAATAAATATAAAACCAAAATTTTTACAAATTTCTACTAAACCTTGAAGGAAAGTACACTACATGAATGGGAATCAAAAGTCCCAAATTTCCAATGAACATTTTTCAAAAGGACAGTTATCTTTATTTTCTCATTATGAGAACATTTTTGCCATAATTTCCTATTTTGCTTTCAAATATTATTTTGTTTTTCACAGATTTTCACACATACATAGATAATTGGCTAATTTTCCATGCAAATGACTAGTCATGAAAACTTTACAGTTTTCTTTCCTTCCTGTACTAACTGAAAACAATTGCCCACTTAACTGCATAATTATTCCAGTTTATTATACATACTAATTCTCATCAAGCCACCCCTCCACCCTTCATCCAAACATGCATTATTTAGTAATGTTATATTAGTCAGATTACCTGAAAAGTAATTCATTTTATTTTAATATAAACATATATGTGTGTGTGTGTATATATATATATATATGTATATATAAAAAAATAAAGATCTACTCTACCCTTGCCCTAAAGCAGCCCCACAAAAAGGATAATTGCAAGTGAAAAGATATCCCTAGAGAACTATTTATTTTGTTTCTTCACTTCCAAAAGCCAGTTTTAATAAGACCTAAATGTTAAGGGTAAGATTGGAAAGAGCCAGAAAGTCTGCTTACAACTTTGAATGGACCAGATTAGTATTATCTCTGGTCTTAAACCTCTGGGAAAAAAAAAAAAGAACCTGAGGGAGACTGGCTTCTTTGGGCGACTAACCCATGAGACAGAGAGATGTAGCCTAAAAGTTCCAGGAGTCCAGTATAGTCTATCTCTTGAATTGCTTTTAATGATTTAAGGATGTTCCTGACAGAAAATTACTCGAGACTGGGTCAAACCCATTCTGGGCCCTATAATAGTGACCTGAAATCCAAATATGGGATATAAATTAAACTGACCTATACAGGTAGGGAGCAACATTATATTGGGCATCATTCTTAACCTGTTGAAATTCTTCCCTACCCAGAAGTGATGATCCTCCCACACTACTGAATCAATAACATTCTCCATTTTCATAGAAGCACAAAAGTAATACTTTCAACTCCCAAAAAAAGTGAGACAGAAAGAAATTTATCATTCCATACATTTTAAATAACATTTTAAAATGGAACTGCATGTCATGTAAGTGAAACCCATGATGAAAGATAGAATGAAGAATGTCTACATAGGATCCAAACATGCTAAACCACAACCCCTTATGCATATTTCACCCAAGCATTGAAGGCAGCAAGTATGAGGTCAAGATGAAAATAACACTAAATTTATTATATTTCCTTGCTTAAATATCGCATTGAATTCTTAGGCTGTTTTAACAGTAAGTGAGTAATCTTTAGAAATTAAGAATTTTGATGACATAAGCAAGAGGGAGAAAATTGAAATATTAGAGTAATAATTAAATGCACTTCTAAATTTGGTACTAGCTAAATATTGTGTTTTTTAATATAATACTATGTAGTCTTAATACTATTATGAATATATCTTCTTTGTAAAGTATTAATACATATTACAATCTCTAAGAAAACTTCACACCAATAATGTTGCCCAATGACGTTTAATTCACTTTAGAAAAGATAAAGTTTAACATTAATATTTTATTATTTTGGTAACTCATATTAAAATGTACAAATTTAGCAATATATAAAACAATATGCACACAACTGTTTTTTTCTGTATCTATAAGACATTAAGTCAGTTGTTCCAAAACCCTTACCCATTGTCTCTTCAGAATCAAATATCAGAATGGTGGAAATGGATTGGGAGGCTTATTGGAGAAGATGTTGGAGAAAGGACTGATGAACAGGAAACAAATCAGGGGTACTTATTATTAGATCATAGAAATTTGAAGACACTGAAAATAAACTAAAGATTGTGTGATCAAAAAGAGCAAATTGTAAGGGCATCTGGGGAATTTATTCTTTAAAATTTAATCAAAGACCAAAGAGATAATTGAACAGAATATGTGAGTACTAAGGTACAAATCTTATTAATATATAATGCAACCATAAACAATTCCATAACATAAATTCATACCATTTCATTTTACAAGCAAAATACATGTCAATCATTTTACTATACCTGGGAGAGAAGTGTGAGCTATAAAGTATAGGGTCTTGTTTCCAAGTCTGCAGTAAACTATACCATTCTTAGGTATGTTTTGTTAATTAATTAATTTAATTTAATTCCAAAATTGCTATAACTCCCTGCTTTTATCCTAAGCCAGGATCTTGATTGAGGATAATCTGAGAAATGTAAATATTGCCAGGAGATCCTCTTCATTTCTAGATGGTGGTTCTCTATGCACTTTGTTCACTCTACGTATATGCTTTCCTTCCTCCCATCGCTGAAAACCACCATGCATGACAGAGTGATATATAATAGTTGATGCTTGTCCCAAGAAAGTTCAAAAGCATCAAGTTCAATTGCAAATCTTGGCAAATTCTCCATTTTTCCTTAAGCCCTCCTTCCACATTTCTTTCAAATATCATTTAAATCCAACTTTTGTTTGAAGAATTTCTGATTGTCAGATTCTGTATGTTGAAAATAAAAAGAAAGATATTTAAGCACTACTCATATGTCTTTAAACAGTTTTGTGGAGAAAGAAATGTCCCTGTCTGATACAGTTTCTAGTTGTCTTTTCAGTATCTGAGAGCAATAATTCTCTCCTCATCTCACTTTTATTTAATCACTTTTGTGGTAAATAAATCTGATGAGTGAGAGTGAGGTAATCAATTTGGGATGCTGCTGGCAATTAGATAAGCATATATGGAATATACAAACTTGAATGTAGCAAGCATTAAAGATGTCAAAACAATTAAAAATATGGTCATAAAACTCAATCATTTAAATTGTCATCTACAAGAATTCAGATGTACCATTGGTCAAATAATTTCTCGAAAAATGTAATAACCACACCACAAAGGGGTCTTATGTGATACAATAAGCCAGAGAAGACTGCTGTTACTCCAGTCTCATAAGCTAGTCCAACCAACCTACAGTTGGTTCTTATTGCAGATGTAATACAAGTTCCCTACTTCTCTGGTTTGAAATTTGTAAGTTAGGAGTGCTAAATTCAGAACTATTTCCGTGGGAAATGTTACAGGGATTACATCTTGCTAAAGAATGTAAGAGAAATTCCCAAGCTTTCGATGCCTCTGTGTTCTGCTCTTGAGAGATTTGAAGACTAATCTGATTTACATTATTCATTAACAAATTAGAAGCCATAAGATTGGTTATGGAGCAGCACCTAGTGAGATTTTCTTCCAAAAACTGTTTGTAGAGTTCGTCCACTTTTTTCTCCATATAACTATTAAGCATAGAATTAGAGAGGGGCTGCTTATGAAACAACATACTTTTTTCTTGAATTTCATCCCCATTCAAAAGCTTTGAGGCAGGTAATTTCTCTAGAGGTTCACTGATGGGAGAATGACCCAATGGTACATCTACTGAAAGTAAAAGAGGACCGTTAAAAGCATCATCACGTATGTGTTCCACAAAGCAGCCGGAATCATACATGTTACCCACGTGGTCTCCTCCAATCTGCAGGTCCGGATAATTCTGGCAGATACTTGTACATGAACAAGATCGGTATAAATCTAGTTGTTTTTCATCATGTTCTCTCTTTGGAATGGGTAACGCAGCAGACACATTTCCTGGAAGGGATGCACTTTTGCATTTTGCTACAGTTACCTCATCCACAGATTTTATTTTATTTTTATCATTACTTTGCTCTGTTAAACTTTCTTTCATGACCTTATTTTGATTTTCCATTTTATCAGGGGAAAGTGACTTGTCTTCTATATCTAAAAGCTGCTTTTTCCAAGTTTCCTTTTCATCATTTGAGGTTTTCTTACATGTAAGTGGTTTTTTGTATAGGAGTTCAATTAGGAAGGCTTCTCCAAGCATTTTATTAGACAAGGTTTCTAAAGAGAAGAGTGCAATATATTCCTGTAATATAAAAAAAAACTCATTAAGGCAATGTACATTAAAATGTCTAATCAAGATTTAACTCCTACATGAAAACACAAATGATTTAGGGAGGCACTATTGCTCAAAGGATAGAGAATAGGAACAGGAGTAAGGAGACTTGGGTTCTGACTCTGTCATTAACTATTTACCATAAGGTAATTTATTTATTATTCCTGGGAAAATTCCTCAATTTTCCTATTAATTAAATGGTGATAATAATGCTCCCCAGACTTTTTCACAAGGTTATTTTCAGGATATTATATGGTATACAAATGTTTTAAAAGTACAAACTTATACAAATGTATAATTATTTTAATATATTCCACTGTCATAAATGATTTATTTTAAAATTATTAGTTAAAGTGCTTAACCCTTTATCTTCAAATAGTCTGCTAAAAATCAAGTCTGTTTTCAAGGAATTGGTCTTAACTGTGTTTTAATTAATATTGTTTGAGTCATATTGAAAACAATTACTATACCTTAGAATGTGTTTGAGAGATGAATATTTATATATAGTTTGGATTTATGCAAACTGATTTAAACTGTTAAGATACACACTGATTTTTCAGTAATCTAAATGCAAATAGGTTTGTCAAATTCACTACCATCCTTTTTTCTTTTTATTTTCTTTCCCTTCCTCTCTTCCTTCCCTCTTTCCTTCCTTCTATTCTTTTCTTTTGGACTTAAAACTTATTTCCCAAAGCACTTATGTCAGTCTTTTGCATTAATCTTTAGTACAATTTTAAGACTTCCAATTTTCCCTATAAACTCTACAAGAGTACAAAAGGAAAAAGCAGATTTGATTCAAGACACAAATTTCCTTTAATAGGTCTGTAGTGTCTACTATAAATGTTTCCAGGAAACCTACTTATTCATATTTAAAGGCTTTTGAGTAGAAAATAAAACAATACAAACTAAAATACATGAGAATTTAGACTTACCTTTTCCGAATGTCAGTATACCTAAAGAAAGATTCAGTCTTCTGAGATTTCAACAGTCCAAACACAGGAAAAGTCCCTTTTGGCTTGTTTTTTCTCAGTTCTTGCTTATACCTCAGAAAGATAACTTTAACCACACAAAATGAAACAGTTCTGTTTTCCATTCATACCTTAGGGCTGAACCAGCTAATAGGAGAATAATGTGGGTTGATCACATATATGGTATGGTAATGATCACATACTAAAAGAGGATCTTGAAAGTGTTTATTCAAGATGCAAATGAGAACGACAGTGGGAAATGTTAACAGCAATAGCTTTCTTCATTCAAATGAAGATAGAGACAAGGATATTTTAATTTTTTTAAGTAGAAAAAAGCAGTATGGTAACCAGCATATTTTGTAACACTGAATAATTAAAAATAACTTAAATGGCCATCAATAAGACAATGGTTAACTTATGATATATCTATTGTATGAAATACTAAACTGAGGATTTTTAATGATGGAATGATATTAAAAATAAGGAATTACTACATAACAGTCATTCTAAATGTTCTACATATATGACTTAATTTAAAACAGAAACTATTATCTCCATTTTACAGAGGAAAAAAGACAGAGGAAGGTTATATACTTATTGAAGTTCACAAAGTTAGTAAATGGTGGAACTAGGATTTGCACCAAGCAATTGGATTCAGAATCCATACTCAATCACTACACGATATTGCCGCTATGTTTATTGATGGAATGCAAGTTGCAGAACCATATAAACAGTACGATTCCATCATGTGTTGTGTGTGTACTGTGTGCCAAACTCTTTTCTAAATAATTCACATATACTAATTTAATCCTGTTAACATCTATATAAAACAGATATGATAATTACCATTTATCTATGAAGAAACTGAGGGACAGAAAAGCTAGATAAGATGTCCAATATCACACAGTTCTAAGTGGTAGACTCTGGGTTAGAACCCAGGCAACCTGGCTTTAAATACTGTGTGCTTAACTTTCCTGCTACAACAGATTTTTTCTCCCTTTTAATTGACTTAATATATGTAATCATGTTTGTGGAAAAGAATACAAATCAAACTGTTAACCGTGGTTTCCTCTGGGAGGGGGTTGGCAGGGAGAAGTTGAAGGGTTAATTTTATTTTTTACTCCCTATACTTCTATAGGGTTTGAATTATTCTACAATGCACATGTATTCGTGTATTATTTACATGATTGAAAAATTGTCCACATATATAAAAGGACAAGAAAAAACAATGTTAATTTCTTTGAATGTATTTTCTCAATCTCACAGGAGTTTGACCCATTCTTTAGAATGATTTTAAACCCAGATACAAACTGCCAAAGTAGATTGGAAAGCATGAACAAAATTTCTACATAGTTGATGCTTTCAGCTATAATTATCAATACAGCTTTTGTTTTACAAATAATTATTTCAAAATAGTTATCACAAACATCCTACAGAATAGGTTAATTCTAATTTTGTATACCATACCAACCACTTTTTCTTAGGTTGTCAAAGACAACCTCTTGTAAGAAATAGTGTATTAATTTAGCATGGATGCGAGGGAATGGCTCACAGCAAAATGAGAAAATATTTCACAACCCCACACCAGAAAGATAATGGAAACAATTGTAAAAAAAAAATAGATTTTTCTACCACTGCTATCACAAAGGAATAGTAAAAGAAAATGGAGATCTCAAATTGTTTCTAACCTAAACTCCTTCACTTGTTACACCCCGTTTCCTATGCCTTACTCATCTCTATATCTGGCTGATCCAAATTTTAGCAGTCCTCTGTCCTAAATATCTCTGACTTTCACTACTGTCATTTTGTTATTGGATTCTGCAGCTGCTTCCAATCTTGCCCCCTTTCAAATCCAGTTGACATGTTAGATTTATCCACCTTTTGCACAAACATGCTAAGTCCTTCAATGGCTTCTAATGGATTAATAATAAGAATAGATACAATATGTTGAGTGTCTCATAAGTGAAAGATGCTTTTAGGCAACATCTGCACTTATTTAATCTTCTCAGCAAATCTGCAAGTCATGATTTTCTATGTTTTTACAAAACAGAAAACAACCTGGAAAATGCTAAAAATCAAAAATCTAACATGAAACCTAAAGGTCTATGTGCTTTTCCCTGTTTACTTTCTTAACCTCTATTCCTCCACTTGCTCCCCAAAGTTGCAATTACCATGTTGCTTCATGACTTTTCCTTCTACCTAAAATTCCTTTATTCTTATAACTACCTTGCAAATTATACATCCTTCAGGTCAGTTTAGCACTCATTTCTTCAGATCCCTCAAGTGCCTTGACCCACCTAGCCTGGTTTAGATTTTTCTACAATGCATTTACCTCATCTCATCAGTTATCACTCTCGGAGTTCCTTGAAGGTAAATGTTTTTTTTCTTATTCATATTAATGTGTTTGTTTCCAAGCAGCATGCAAAGAGTCTGGCACTTATTATCATCAATAATTATTATCATTTTCTGAACTACCTGCTTGTCAGACCATATGCTAAACACTTTTACACACTCAGTTCATTTACTCCTCACAGATGATGCTGTCACGTAGGCATCACCTTTCTCACTTTAACAACAGAGAAACTGACATTCAGGGGAAATAATTTGCCCGAGACCCATAGTTACGAAGTGGAATCCAAATGTGCCTAACGCAAAAGCTGGTTCTGAGGTTTTTTGGCACTTCACTCTCAATTTTCATTACCCATTTTTGGCAAAGCCAAAAAATCCTGTAAATATTATCCTGATCTTCAACTACTGGAAAATATTAAAATGAGAATAAAGGTTGGAATACTGAGCTACAAAGGTATTGAAGGGAAAAGGGACATTAAAATGCGAGGTCATCTTTTTACACAGGGGGAGAGGAAGTGCTAGGACAGTCAGGGACTATTGCACCCACTAGCACACAAACCAAAAGGTTAATTCCCAGAAGGAAGGGGTGCCCTGCAAAGCACATCCTCGAGAAGGAGGAAAGAAAAAGTTAAAAAAATTGCTATGGTGGTCCAGTCCTGTCCAGGTAAGCATTGGCACCCTTTGCTCTGTTCCTACAAACCCAAGCAACATGAGTTTTAATTTATTTGTTTTCTTCACACTTCATTTTATGTTTTGGTCATTTTCTCCCTCAGGTGTCTTGGCCCTTCATTCGTGGCCGCCTTTGCCAAGCACTCACCACCATTCCTAAGCAAGGAGGTGGGAGAATGGGCAGCAGGAATGCAGAGTCCTTTGGCTCTTCCTGCCACTCCTCCCGTGAGCCGTGCAGATGAAGGGAGAAAAGAGGCCTTAACTAGAGTTTATCCTCCTTGAGAGTTCAGCCCCTCCCCACAGGCCGGGCTGGGTGGGGGGTGCTATAGCCTCCTAGTCACTAGGCGCCCAGAGTTCCCAGAATGGGCGATCGCTTGCGCCACAAGGGCACTTGTTTACCAGCCAATCCTGAGCGCAGGGCCCCTGGCGCTTAGCAACAGCCCTGGAGAAGGGCCGGGCGTTGGGACACAGCTTCTAGCATTGGTGAGCAGGACGCAACGGTGAAGTGGCTGACTCCGGGTTACTTCTGCAAAGTAGCCTCGGAGTGAAAACAATGAGCTCCGTTAAAATCTATTACACCAGCGTGTTAGGGTGTAGGGAGGTGAGTGGAAAGAGAAAGGGCCTCAGCAGGCAAAAAGAACTAAAGTGAAGAAATTCCAGTTGGGGACTTCAGGATTGTGCTAAGACATTACCATCCCCTTCATGCCTTTCATTGTTCAGCTCCCTCCTCTAGGTTTTCGGGGTGGGAGGTGCAGGGGAGAATAGAGAATGTGGTTAACACCCTCACTCAGTTTGTGCTCTAAGAACTGATTGATCTTGGAGGTTTCTGTGTCTTGAGCTCAACTTCAGGGCTTCCAATAATTTTATGGATGTTTCAAATGGAAGAGGTAAAGAAACTTGTTTAGGATGAGAGGGGGGAAATGCCAGTGAGTGAATGGCCAAAATCTTCAGAGAAGTCTGGGCAACCCCAAAAAGAAAAACTGATTAATTTCAAAGAAGAAGGTGTATTTGCATAGATCAGACATTTCTTAGCTTAATTAGAGCTTAGATGAATTATTTTGACCAAGATGTAGGAAATATTATAGAACAATGTTTTCCAACAGCAATATATTGTGAGCCGCATATGTAATTTTAAATTTTAAGTAGCCACTTTTTAAAAAGATGAGATTAATTTTAATAGATTTCATTTAACACAAAATAGACTAAATGTTATCAATGCAACATATAATCAATATAGAAATAGAAATATTATATATTATTTTTTCATATTAAGTCCTCAAAATTCAGTATGTGTTTTGCATTTATTACACGTTTCATTTTGGACTGGCCATGCTTCAAGTGCCCAGTAGTCACATGTGGCTAGTGGTTATCACATTAGACAGCTCAGTTATAGAGCTGGCTAAAAATGGCTAAAACTTTCATTCAGCAAAGTTTTTGGAGAAGCATGAAAACTGATTTGTAATTGATTATATATGGTTGACAAACATTCATCACACTCCTGCTGTGTGTCAGATACCATGATAGGTGTGAGGAATGAGATTTGGTCTCAGCCTAGAGAGAGTGGTTTGCTTTTCATAAAGCCTCATCAGGTAGATTAGGGATTTCAACTGGGTACTAAGAAACAATAGCAAGAAGTAGTTTAAAAAAGAAAATTATGGGCCATTTGACTAGTTTTTTTTTTAAACAATGTGAATTATGTTATTGGATATGTTACTGAGTCTGTAAGAGGGAGTGAAATCCATAAGGACTACAGTGGATGGAGTAAAGGACTCACCCAAGTGTTGATCTGTGTCACTCAAACTGTAACATAAAAATAATCTAGAGGGTGTATTAAAACATTCCTGAGACCCACTCCCAGAGATTTTGACTCTGTAGTTTTGGGGTGAGGTAAGCCTGATGCTGCTAGTGTTATGAACCACACTCAGATTGGCACTGGTCTAAGCAACTGTTCTTCTCTTAATGGGTTCCTCTGAAAAGGTTTTGAAAAACCACTATAAAAATGTGAAAGTCACATGCACCATGCTTTTGCAATTTTAAAAACGAATGAGCCTCAGAAAGTGAAAACGTTGCATTTGGGAATTTCAGAAATTTCTCAGCAGTTGGAAATAAGCAGGGTTTTCCAAGCATGACCAGATTATATTTTCAAGTCATCAAACAAAAAGCCTACTCACATGCACTTTCACAGAAATCCCATTTGAATAAACTGGGGTTTGTACTTGTCAAAATGCTTTCACGTAAGTTTTCTAAGTCTAACATCACAGGTTTTATGTGACAAAAATGCCCAAGACTGTCATATGAAAATGTAGAAACCTCAAAGTTTAATACTTATGTTATAGCCATTAACAAAAAGTTGTAATTATAAAATATGCTTAAAAGATAACCAACTATTACAATTTTACTTTAGCGGTAATCTGTGTTTTGGGGGAAAAGACGATGTTGGGAAATACAGTACAGTAACAGATGACATAAATCTAACTGTTCATATGAGAGGACATAGCAAGAACTGGCCACTTTTATCCACTCACATATTTGTAATTTTAATCCCCTGGTGTATTTATTAATTTTATCTCATGGATTATCTCTAAATTTAGGCATAGTCTGTGATTATAGTTTTATTTTATTGTTTATTTAAGTATAGTTGATTTACAATAATATATTAGTTTCAGGTGTACAGCATAGTGATTCAGTATTTTTTTTTTTTTTTGTGGTAGGCGGGCCTCTCACTGTTGTGGCCTCTCCTGTTGCGGAGCACAGGCTCCGGACGCGCAGGCTCATCGGCCATGGCTCACAGGCCTAGCCACTCCGCGGCATGTGGGATCTTCCCGGACCAGGGCACAAACCAGTGTCCCCTGCAGTGGCAGGCAGACTCTCAACCACTGCACCACCAGGGAAGCCCCATGATTCAGTATTTTTATACATTATACTCCATTAAATGTTATTGCAAGTTAATTGCTATAATTCCCTGTGTTATAATTTCTTGTTACTTATCTATTTTATAGAGTGGTATGTATTTCTTAATCCCATACCCCTAATTTGCCCCTCCCCCTTCCCTCTCCCAGGTGGTAACCACTAGTTTGTTTTCAATATCTGTGAGTCTGTTTCTGTTTTGCGTATTTATTTTATCTGTATTATTTTTTAGATTACACATATGATTGATATCATACAGTATTTGGCTTTTCTGTCTGAGTTATTTCACAAACCATAATATTCTCTAGGTCCATCCATGTTGCTGAAAATGGCAGAATTTCCTTCTTTTTATGGCTGAGTAATATTCCACTGTGTTTATATCTATATATTTATATATCTACATATATATATATATATGCCACATTTTTTACATTCATCTGATGATGGACATGGGTTGCTTCCATATCCTGTCTATTGTAAACAGTGCTATTATGAATATTGGGGTGCACGTATCTTTTCATATTAGTGTTACTCTTTTTTTTCGGGATATATACCTAGGAGTGGAATTACTGGATCATGTGGTAGTTATATTTTTAGTTGTTTGAGGAAACTCCATACTGTTTTCCATAGTGGCTGCAGCAATTTACATTCCCACCAACAATGTATGAGGGTTCCTTTTTCTCCATATCCTACCCAACAATGGTTATTTGTAGACTTTTTGAATGGCCATTCTGACAGGTGTGAGGTAATATCTCATTATTTTGATTTGCATTTCTCTAATAATTAGTTATGTTGAGTATAATTTCATGTGCCTGTTAGCCATCTATATTTCTTCTTAGGAAAAATGTTTATTCAGGTCTTCTGCCCACTTTTTGATAGGATTGTTTGGGATTTTCGTTTCATTTTTTTTTGGTATTGAGTTGTATGAGCTGTTTATATGGAATGTTAACCTCTTGTTCGTCATACCATTTGCAAATACTTTCTCACATTCTGTAGGTTGCCTTCTAATTTTGTTGATGATTTCATTTTCTGTAGAAAAGATTTCAGTTTCATTAGGTCCAATTTGTTTATTTTTGCTTTTATTTCTTTTGCTTTAGGAGACAGATCCAAAAATTATTGCTATGATTTGTGTCAAAGAGTGTTCCACCTATGTTCTCTTCTAGGAGTTATATGGTTTCAGGTCTTGTGTTTAGGTCTTTAATGTATTTTGAGGTTATTTTTGTATTTGGTGTTAGAGAATGTTTTAATCTCGTTGTTTTACATGTGGCTGTCCAGTTTTCCTGGCACTACCTTTTAAAGAGACTGTCTTTTCTCCATTGTATGTTCTTGCCTCCTTTGTCATAGATTAATTGACCATAGGTGTGTAACTTTATTTCTGGGCTCTCTGTTCTGTTCCATTGTTCTAGGTATCTGTTTTTGTTCATGTACAATACTGTTTTGATTACTGTAACTTTGTAGTATAGTCTGAAGTCTGGGAGGGTGATACCTCCAGCTTTGTTCTTTTTGCTTTTGCAATTCTGGGTCTTTTGTGTTTCCATATGGATTTTAGGATTACTCTAATTCTCTGAAAAAATGTCATGGGTATTTTGATAGTGATTTCCTTAAATCTTTAGATGTTTGGGGTAGTATGTCAGTTTAAACAATATTAATTCTTCCAATCCAAGAGCACAGGATATCTTTCCATTTCCTTGTATCACCTTCAACTTCCCTCATCAATTTTTCTAGTTTTCAGTGTATAGGTCTTTCACCTCCTTGATTAAGCTTATTCCTACATATTTTATTATTTTTGATGCAATTATTTGAATTTTATTTTATTTATTTTTTTATACAGCTGGTTCTTATTAGTTATCTACTTTATAAATATTAGTGTATATATGTGAATCCCAATCTCCCAATTCATCCCACCACCACCAACTCCAGCCCCCACCCTACTTTCCTCCCTTGGTGTCCATACACTTGTTCTCTACATCTGTGTCTCTATTTCTGCCTTGCAAACTGGTTTATCTGTATCATTTTTCTCGATTCCACATATATACATTAATATATGATATTTGTTTTTCTCTTCCTCTTTCTGACTTACTTCACTCTGTATGAGTTTATAGGTCCATCCACAACTCTACAAATGACCCAATTTTTTCTTTTTATGGCTGAGTAATATTCCATTGTATATATCTACCACATCTTCTTTATCCATTCATCTGTTGATGGGCATTTAGGTTGCTTCCATGACCTAGCTATTGTAAATAGTGCTGCAATGAATATTGGGGTGCATGTGTCTTTTTGAATTATGGTTTTCTCTGGGTATATGCCCAGTAGTGGGATTGCTGGGTCATATGGTAATTCTATTTTTAGTTTTTTAAGGACCCTCCATACTGTCCTCCATAGTGGCTGTATCAATTTACATTCCCACCAACAGTGTTAGAGGGTTCCCTTTCCTCCACACCCTCTCCAATATTTGTTGTTTGTAGATTTTCTGATGATGCCCATTCTAACTAGTGTGAGGTGGTACCTCATTGTAGTTTTGATTTGCATTTCTCTAATGATTAATGATGTTGAGCGTTCTTTCATGTGTTTGTTGGAAGTCTGTATATCTTCTTTGGAGAAATGTCTATTTAGGTCTTCTGCCCATTTTTGTATTAGGTTGTTTTTTTCTTTTTGATACTGAGCTACAAGACCTGTTTATATATTTTGCAGATTAATCCTTTGTCCATTGATTCATTTGAAAATATTTTCTCCCATTCTGAGGGTTGTCTTTTCATTTTGGTTATGGTTTCCTTTGCTGTGCAAAAGCTTTCAAGTTTCATTAAGTCCCATTTTTTAATTTTTGTTTTTAATTTCCATTTCTATAGGAGATGGGTCACAAAGGATATTGCTGTGTTTTATGTCATAGAGTGTTCTGCCTATATTTTCCTCTAAGAGTTTTATAGTGTCTGGCCTTACATATAGGTCTTTAATCCATTTTCAGTTTATTTTTGTTTATGGTGCTAGGGAGTGTTCTAATTTCATTCTTTTACATGTAGCTGTCCAGTTTCCCCAGCACCACTTATTTAAGAGACTGTCTTTTTTCCATTGTGTATCCTTGCTTCCTTTGTCACAGATTAGTTGACTGTAGGTGCATGGGTTTATCTCTTGACTTCCTATCCTGTTCCATTGATCTATATTTCTGTTTTTATGCCAGAACCATATTGTCTTTATTACTGTAGCTTTGTAGTATAGTCTGAAGTCAGGGAGTTTGATTCCTCTAGCTCCATTTTTTTCCCTCCTGTCTTATTCATGAATTTAGAGGAAAGGCTTTCAACTTTTCACCCTTGAGTATGATGTTGGCTGTGGGCTTGCCATAAAAGGTCTTTAATATATTGAGATATGTCCTTCTATACCCACTTTGATGAGTGTTTTTTTGATCATGAATGGATGTTACATTTTTTCAAATTTTTTTCTGCATCTGTTGAGATGATCATGTGATTTTTATCCTTCCTTTTGTTAATGTAGTGTATCACATTGATTGATTTGCAAATGTTGAGCCACCCTTGTCATGATGGAAAGAATCCAACTTGACCATGTTGTATGATCTTTTTATATACTGTTGGAGTCAGTTTGCTAATATTTTGTTGGGGATTTTGACATCTATATTCATCAAAGATTTTGGCCTGTAATTTTCTTTTTTCGTAGTGTCTTTGTCTCGTTTTGGTATCAGAATGATGGTGGCCTCATAGAATGAATTTGGGAGTGTTCAGTCTTCTTTAATTTTTTGGTACAGTTTGAGAAGGATAGGTATTAGTTCTTCTTTATATGTTTGATAGAATTCCACAGTGAAGCCATCCAGCCTTGGACTTTTGTTGATGGGAGTTTTTTTTTTTTTTATTACAAATTCAATTTCACTACTAGTGATCAGTCTTTTCAAATTGTTTCTTTCTTCTTGATTCACTCTTGTCGGGTTGTATGTTTCTAGAAATTTGTCCATTTCTTTGAAGTTGCCCATTTGTTGGCATATAGTTGTTCATAGTATTCTTTTATTAATTTTTTGTATCTTTGTGGTATCAGTTGTTATTTGTCCTCTGTCATTTATTTTGTTAATTTTAACCCTCCCTCTTTTCTTCTTGTTGAGCCAGCCTGAAGGTATATCAATTTTGTTTATCTTTTAAAAAAAAAAAAAAGCAGCACTTGGTGTCATTGATGTTTTCTATTGCCTTTTTTGTTTCAATTTTATTTATTTCCTCTCTGATCTTTATTACTTTCTTTCTTCTGCTGAATTTGGGCTTTATTTCTTCTTATTATTCTAACTTTTAGGTGATAGTTCAGGTTGTTCATTTGAGATTTTTCTTGTTTTGTGGAAGGCCTGTATAGCTGTAAACTTCCCTCTTAGAACTGCTTTTGCTGCAACCCATAGATTTTGGAGTGTTGTGTTTCCATTTTCACTTGTCTTGAGGTATTTTCTGATTTTCTGTTTGATTTCATCATTGACCCATTGGTTTTCTAGTAGCATACTTTATAGTCTGTGTACTTCCCTGTGTAAGTCTTCCCTGTGTAAGTGTCTATGGCTCAACTCAGATGCGGCCCATGGTCATGTCTTTTCCCTGATCGTGATTGTCCCAGTTCCAGTGCCACATTGATGCAGTCTGAGCAGGGCCAGAGTGTTTGCTCAGCTCAGGCTGGGGCTCACTGGGCTGGGGTATATGGTGAGGTGGTTGCTGGAAACCCAGCAGCCACTAGAGCAGACCTCTCACTGCCCTGCCTCAGGGGCAAGACCCCTTTGTCTCTCACAGATGATCACTGTTACCAGCTTCCACCACTCTCTATATGATGTGGCACTGCTCCACAGGGGAGCCAGACATTATGTGGTTTCTCTGTACGCATGGGGTGGGGGTGAGCTGTGACCAAGTGGTTACCATCAAAAATTTTGGCTGCTTCTGGGGCACCACTTTAGTAAGCAATAATGACCACCACGGCCCTACCTGGGCTCTGTCCTGGGACTGGGTCAACTCTGAGTTCCAAGTTTGAGTCTTTTCCCTGGTCCTGACCTCCCCAGATCCAGTACCACACTGTAGCATGGAGAGAGTGGGACTAGAACATTTGCTGTGCTCAGGGTGGGGTGTGTGGTGAGACAATTGTAGGAAACC
Organism: Globicephala melas; assembly: GCF_963455315.2. NCBI lineage: Eukaryota > Metazoa > Chordata > Mammalia > Artiodactyla > Delphinidae > Globicephala > Globicephala melas. Next base: position 61,095,251 of record NC_083335.1, read on the forward strand.
TGGCAGCCACTAAAGTAGACCTTTCTCCACCTTGCCTCAAGGGCAAGTCAGCACACCTGATCACTCCTCACAATGGGTTCCTGGCTTCTCCTGCCTTTCTATCTGTCCCAGTGGTCCTTTAACCAGACAAGGGTGCTTGTCTCTTCCACATAGGACCCCAGGACCAAGAAGTCCAGTCTATAGCTCGACCTGCTCACTCCCCAGGGTGTGTTTCTGCTTGTGCAATCTTCCTTTT